>NC_081172.1:32644184-32871684 GCF_012432095.1 Onychostoma macrolepis
TAATAAAAGCACATTTTACAAGACCCCTAGCCAACACACATAATGATAATATGAACACCGTAGATGCTGTCTAAATGGCTTTGACAAAATGTTTGATTTAGTTAATGCATTAATGTGAATGTATGACAAGCCATTTCTCTACCCAGTTTGACCCATGCAGGCCGACTTGTGAAATGACCGCACAGTGTTAAAAGCTCGTACCCAGTCTGCATGAGGTAAATACTGCAGTTTGTGAGTGACCAACACGACGGTCCTCTTCTCCTGCCGGAGGAACTTGAGGATTCCTTCATGCATGAGGTGATCGCTGAGGTGAATGTCCAGAGCTGAAAACGGGTCGTCCTGAAAGCACAAACGAAGGTGCTCATGTTATACGGACACGGCTGCTGAACGTGTGGATAATGAAGCTCAACACTGGTCTGAACTCACCAGGAAAACCACATTAGTCTGCTGATAAAGAGCTCGAGCCACGCTGATCCGCTGCCGCTGGCCGCCGGACAGAATGATGCCCTGCAGCACAGAGACACACAGCGATGGCTGAGACGCTCACAGACACGCAGAACATGCGCTCTGCTCAGATTGTGCTGTAATAATGATGACTCACGTGACGTACCCTCTCTCCGATCACCGTCTGGTCTCCCTGCGGCAGCGTGTCGATATCCGGCCGCAGCTGACAAACCTCAATCACCTCCTTATATCTGAGGAGAGACCAGGAACAACAGCCAGGTCAGCCTGCCAAACCTGACAGATATTAGTATCGCAATGTTACAGTTGTAAAATGCACAATAAAATAATAATTATTATAGTATTTTTCTTTGCCAATTTTTTAATTTATATATATTTTATTATATTACAATCATAACATTTCTTATCTTGTTTTTATTTAGTAATTTTTATATTTTATTATTATTATTATTATTATAAGTATCTAAAACAATTTTTTAAAGGTTTTAAAATTGAACTGTCAAATTTGTGAAATTCACTAACAATTTAGTGTGAAAATAGTGAAAATTGTTTTGAGGTAAATTCTACACCTTTTTAAATTAAATGATACAATAAAATAATATCAAATTATGGTAGCAAGAACATTGTGATATTGGAAATCAAGATTGTTATAATCTAGGCTGCATATATCAAAATATTGCATATATTACAAATTCCACAAGGCTTTTTAAGCAGCTTAAACAGCAAGATGTCTTTGGTTAACTATCAATAAAAATAATAATAATAAAAAAAAAAAAAAAAAATGTTTTTAATTATATATATATATATATATATATATATATATATATATATATATATATATATATTTTTTTTTTTTTGTTTACATAAAATAAATTAAATTAAATTAAATTAAATTAAAATCATAAAAAAAAAAACGTTTTCATTACTTAAAATAAAATAAACAGTTGAAATAAGATCAAATATATAGCAACTTAAACTTATTTTGTTTCAGCTAGTTGCCAAGGCAACATTTATACTTTTTGTTTAGTTTAAGTTATAGTAGTTAAAAAAAAAAAAACTAAGACTAAATAATAGCTAAAAAAAAGAACTATTAATTTTTTTTTTTTAAATCCTAAAACTTTACGTAAAATGAAAATAGAAATATGCAAATAAAACCTAATTCAAAATGAACAAAAACTACAATAGTAGTAAAATGCATCAAACCACATAAACCAGCATGTTTCTGAACGCAGAAATGTGACGGCCAGCATTGAACGACAGATCCTGAGTCTGCAGCAACTCTTACATAACAGCACAGCCTCATGTGGTTTTTGTTTGCCACGGACAGCGCTGGGAATCCCATTGAGATGCTGCTGTTTATTCCCGGTCGGCTCTTTTAAGGCAGATAAAAGCACTTTGCTGTGGCCTCTGGACAGCAGCAGGAGTATTGTGTTTGTGCAGAGTCTCATCCGCACGCGTCTCTCACACGACTGAACACACGGGAGTCACGGGGCCGTTTTACCTCTTCTCATTGGGGGCCATGTCAAACAAGATGTTCTCCTCCACCGTAGCGTTTAAGAGCCACGGCCTCTGGGAAGCGTACGCCACCGAACCTCTCTTCCTGAAAACACAAGCAGTGAGGATACTGTGCAGCTGATCGAGTACAAAACACAAGATCAGCACAGAGTGCATTTAAAATAATCATTTAATTACTTGAGTGACTGTCTTCCATTCAAACTCTTGGCTCTGTAAGACAAAAAAGAGAAATGATTGTAACGAATAAATACAGAAATGTATGTGTGGAATGCAATACGTACCTCACATTTTCTTCAGCATCACTCTTGGGTAAACTGTGAGAAAATAAAGCAGTATTCATATGAGATCTGATTATTACAATCCGATTTAAAAATACAAAAATTAAATACAAATTTATTAAGTGGATTAAAAACAAATGCATAGATGCTGATTGGTCAATACAGTGTTCCAGCCATAGTTATAGTTACTTTAGTATTATTTATATATTATTACAATTTTTATTATTTTTTATATTCATTTTTGTTAATTATGTTATGTGATTAGGTTTTTTTTATATTACTATTTAGGTTTTATTTATTTTTATTTCAGTTTCAGTTTTTATTTATTTCTTAGTTGTTATTTATTTACTATTCCGTTATTTTATTTATTTAGTAATGTAAGTGCTTCAACAAACTTATTTCCTAATTTTCAATTAATTAATTATTTATTTAGTTGTTATGTAGTTTATTTTAGCATAATTTTTATTAACACAAATCTTTTATTTTTAGTTAAAAATAATAAGCATGAAATAAACAAGCTGAAAGAAATGCTTTCATTATATTGTATTAATGCCCTTCCATTCACAATAAAGCACAGCCTCTCGTAATCTTATATTATAATACAGCGTTATGTTGATTTTTACCTGTTCCATGTGATGTTTCCAGAGATCTTCTGCATCTCTCCCAGCGCTGCCAGCAAAAGAGAGGATTTCCCGCATCCCACCTGGCCTACGATCATCGTCAGCTGACCTACAGATCACGGCGATCACACTTAGTGCTTCTGTGAAAGGTGCAAGTACAGCAACTGAGACACAAAACCTCACCGAAAGGAACCTTTATGTCGATATTGGTGAGAGTCGGGCATCCCTGCGTCCATGTGAAGTAGCCGTTCACAATCTAGGAAAAAAGGTTTAATACACAGAAAACTATAAAGTCATTTGATTATAAAAAAATCAGCATCAACAGAATCTATCAATGTTCTAGACATTCAATATTCAATAAAGCATGTATCATATGAATCGAAACCTTCATGCACACGTCTTTGTCCTGATTGGCTGATGCCGTCAGCTCCTGGTCGTGCTGCTCAAAGTTTCTGTTCACGTCCTGCTTGGCTTTATTCTTACGATTCACCAGTTTGGCCTGCAGCTGTAATGCATACTGAGGGCAGAGAAACACAACTCTTCATTCATGCAATGCAGGAATTATTCATAAAAATATAATAATAATAATAAATGATTAAATGAAAATATAATAATTACTGATTAAAAACATTTTAAATATGAAAGATATATGAAATTTGTAATATAAAATCTATAAAAAAATAATAATAATAAAAATTGTGTATCTAATAATATTTTACATTTTACAACTATAAAATTGCAAAACTAGTATGCATGTCAAAAAATTGTTGAGTAGGTCTGCACCATTTGGGGAAACAAATCAAACTGTGATTTCTATGATAAAAAAATAGCAATTTAAAAAAAAAAAATAATAAAATAAAATAAATAAAATTCCAGGCTTGCTGTGCTTGCTTATAGGGTTGAAAACTTTGGTGAATTTTTTTTTTATAAAATAAAATAAAATAAAATAAAATAAAATAAAATAAAATAAAATAAAATAAAATAAAATAAAATAAAATAAAATAAAATAAAATAAATAAATAAAATAAAATAAAATAAAATAAAATAAAATAAAATAAAATAAAATAAAATAAAAATAAAATTTTTGTTGTTGTTGTAATTATTATTATTAAATGAAAATATTAAAATTAGTAAATAAAAACGAGATAAGAAATATTATGACTGTAATATAAAAATATTATTATTATTTTTTTTAAATCATGTATTTAGGAGAAAAATGTAAATAAACTAAAATTGCAATACTAATATTTATGTCTGCCTTTAAATAATTTTTTAGTTAAAAATGATCGCAGTGATTTTGGTTTTATTTTAATTAATCGTGCAGCCCTAGCGTTGAGTGCAGATGCTTTTGAAACAATCATAAATGCATGCTTAAAGAGCAATCCTCAATCTCCCTCTAACTGTATCCTTGCTTAAAATCTATCCTTTTGTTTTCTGTGCAAGAAATCAGTTTGAAGTTTGTTGGGAAGGACATGAAGCTGAACTCACCACAGACTTAATGTTTTCGTTGTTGTTTTCTGCTGCTGTAGCTTGAAGTACAGGATCCTGATCGATCTCGATCTCAGTACTGCCAAGAAATTCACTCAGCTTCTGCACACTGAGAAGAGGTCAAACATGAGGCTTTTTTGAGGGCAAATGTGTACAAGTATAAGACGAGTTTGTAAAAGATGTAGTTGTAGTGCATGCATCTTTTCTGCAAAGATATGTAATAAGTGATTTGTTTAACATTTACATCGTGTTGACAGCTTCATGTGTGCTGCACTCGGAATAGAATTGTCTTTAACTAGAGGGTTACTAAAGAAAAAGTTACTTGAAATCACGTTGTAGTTACATTTTCAAGCTGACTAGTTAATTTTTTTTTAAAATCGAGAATCGGTCAAATGTTCTGAAAAAATCGAGATTTTAATTTTTTGCCAAACTGCCCAGCCCTAGTTCCTCGAGTGCATGGATGTCAGATGCAGGGTGATGGCGCGTGTCACCTGACGAGAGCTTTGACGGTGGAGTGCAGGACGCTGGAGAGCAGAAAGAGAGGCGTCACCAGAATGTGGAAGAGCGACAGCGAGCCGAACGCCACCGCGGGAGACAGATCGAAGTCTGCAGCGCTGTGCACGTGCACGTGAACCGCAAAGATCTGCCAGCAAAACACACACAGAGCTCTCACGCTGACATACAAACCAGTGAGCCGAGAGAGAGAGAGCATTACATAAGAGTGAGACTCACTGTGAGAACAGCAGCGATCGGGACGGCAGCATTCATGAAGACTGAGGACAAAAATGAAAGAAATAGCCGCATTTTTCATTGATTTGCATACAAATGCAATAAAAATAAATATTATTATTTAAATGTATTTGTATTATAATATTCGTATATTTATACTTCCATGTATGAAATGATTTAATTATAACATTGATTGTAGCATTTATTCGTAACTGCTTTGAAACAAGTTTGAACAAGAATTATATTGAATTTCTAACATCTATTTTTCTTTTTTGTGAAGCTGCTTTGTAACAAAAAAAATATATACAAATAAACTTAAATTAAATATATTGTTTTAGGTTTTTGTACTTTTCTGATTACCAATTATTATTAATAATATATTATTAATTGAATTTTACATAATATATATTTTACATCACACTCACACACACACACACACACACACACACACACACACGTATGTATATATATATATATATATATATATATATATATATACAAATACACATATACACATACTGCATACATATGATATACTTATAAAATTATTTAAATAATTCAATTTAATTGTACCATGTTCTTATGAAGGTGTTTTGAAACAATATGCATTGTAAAAAAATAATAAAATAAAATAAAATAAAATAAAATAAAATAAAATAAAATAAAATAAAATAAAATAAAATAAAATAAAATAAAATAAAATAAAATAAAATAAAATAATAAAATAAAATAAAATAAAATTTAAAAAAAAAAAAAAAATTGTTGCTATTTTCTGATTTGTATATTTTATAGTATATTTAATCTCTGTTTGCCAGATATGAAGGATCTGTTTTATTTGTGTTGATGATTGTGTGTGTATTGTGACGGCTCACTGGAGAGGGACGTGTAGAGCGCAAACGTGCGCAGGTTCTTCAGCTCCTGTCTGCGCGTCTCCTCCACGCTGGATCTGAAGATGTGTTCCCACGCGTACAGCTTCAGCAGCTTGATTCCCCGCAGCAGCTCGTTGGTTTTCTTCAGTCTCTCGCTGGTGTACTCCTGTAACGTGTACAGCATCCGACTGATATTATAATGCAATCAAGGTGATTTACAGTATATACGTCTCATTATAAGCAGGGTTAGAAACAAGACTCCCAACAGAACATTGCAGGTTTCTTTCTATTCTATTTAAGCTATTTACAGTGTAGAGACGGTATCTATATATCTCAATGGCAAATCGATATCAGTAAATTGTTCACCAGCGTGCTCTTCTGTGCTCGTGAGAGTCGAGTGGCCACAAAATACTGCAGAGGAGCCAGAGCCACGATGACTGTTGCACCGATCAGAGCGCTGACCCCCAGCAGATAATACAGCAGGAAAACCCCCATCACAATCTGCACAACGATACAGTACAATACAGCACAACTTACAATGCATTCACCATATATGTATTTAGGTGTATATATAATACAGGGTTTACCAAATTACACCAGTGTTCCTCCAAAGCTCGGTGGTTTGGATGTTTGAAAGTGAAGAATTTAAAACAAATATTGGCAACTTATAATAAAATTATTTAAATAAAAAGAACAGTATTTTTTTTTTAAATAGCAGAGTTAAAACTAATTATCAGTGTTATTTTAGAATCACTGAGAAACTATTATAGTTTTTATTTATATTTTAACTAGTTTTTATTTTGCTTTTAATTAATTTCTTAATTTAATTATTTTCTTTTACATTTTTTTTATATAGTTTTATAATTTTTGTACTTTTGTTTCAGTTATTTTAGTACATCAATGTAAAGTGAGAATGAGACATGAACTAGCTGAAACTTAAAAAAAGTTTATGTTTATTATATTTTATTATACTTTTATTTCAGTTAACATTTACTTTATTTCAAGCAACAACATTTTTATAGTTTTAATTTTATTGAAACTATAATCACCCTGCTAATAATACTACTACTACAACTACTACTACTACTAATAATAATAATGACACAAAAAGAGATCTCAGTTGTCAAATTGGTGTTAAAATCACCATATATTACAAAATAATTGCTATATAATTTTAAAGTTATGCAGCCCTACAGTATATATAATTCATTTTAAAATAAAAACAATCAAAATAAAACATTTACTGAAAAAATATTCAATGTTTTATCTGTTCACCTGCATATGATTTGACCATTAACCAACATAAGAGAACTGTGAATACGTGAATATTTTGTTTACTTGTTTTATTTTTATTTATTTAAAAAAAACAAAAATAATAAATGATTGAAATATCATCTTAAAATCTCAGGGGTACTTCATTTGACATCTAATGTGTTTGACTTGAGTGAGTCTGGGAACCCGTGGTATAATTTACATAAAGCAACGGCTGATCTTAACCTGCACCGGCATGGCCCACAGGTTGGGACAGAGAAAGAAGAACCACATCAGGTGGTTTGTGTCTCGGGCCACTAGACTGCAGATCTGAGCTGTGGTCATGTCACCCATAGACATGTTAGACGTGCACAGACGCATGATCTTATGGTAAATCTTAGTCTGTACGGGACAAAAACACAAAGAAATGTTTCCAGGTTACCAGACACACGTCTAATGAAGTCATTACAACGGTTAGCTCAAGCTTCAGCAGAACACTGACCGTACAAGCAGAATGAATCTCACCTGAATGGCTGCTCTGAGTTTGATGCCGGTCTCGATGGCCACGTAATACGACGCTTGAAGGAAGGTTCTCTGCAGCAGCAGCGCCAGAAACAGCAGCACCGCCAGAACATACGCGTTCGCGAGGAACGCTTCTGACGAGATGAAGTGCTCGCCGAGCAGCTTCACCTACAAACAGAGCCAAGCGTCAAATATCCAGCAGCGGGAGAATCTTGCAAAAACACGTCCAGGTCAGATTTCTATGGAAGCCTGTTTTCGTCACAGAATCAATAAAGGCACTGAGTGCAAATAGCAATGGATTCTATTTACACTGTTAAAAAAGAAAGCTGGGTTTTCTGCTATTTATACTACTTATTGCAAACTGTGGCAATTATCTGCACCTCAGTATTGTAGTACATTAAAAAAACAGTATGCAATAATAACATATTTGAGTGTAAATTATTATTTTAATTCAAGTTATTAAATGGACGCCACCTTACACCTTCCATACTTTATTTTCAGCTTTTTGATTATTTTCCTCATTAAGTTCACAAAGTTAATTGTGACTTTTTACCTCACAATTCCATGTTTTTCTCGCAATTCCAAGTTTCATTCTCACTTCTGAAGTCTACGTTTACATAATTCTGTTTTTTTTTTCCTGCCACAGAATGAAAAAAATAAAAATGTTAATTGTGAATTTTTATCTTACAGTTCTGACTGTTTTCCTTACAATTGCAAGTTTATTATCTCACAATTCTGACTTTTTAATTAATTTTTTTATTAATTTTTTTTATTTTTTTATTTATTTTATTATTATTATTTGGAATTAGGAGAAAAAACTTGAATTATGGAATAAAAAGTCACTTTAAAAAAAATCCTGTGGAAGAAACCGACTTCCATACATTTCATCCCATAATCAAAGTTTGATTTGATTGGAGAAAGAAAGAAAGAAAGAAAGACCAATAGATATATTAAGGGAGGAACTTGGAAGGCTAGGTTTGGATGCAAATTGTCCATATTTATTAAAGCTCAGAGCAAACAGTCATCTAATAACAACAAAGATTGCTGTGCTATATCTCAAAGCACATCTCTGTGCTCTTGAAGCCCCTTAAGTGTGTTCAAATTGATCATGGGATGAGATAAACATTGTAAACACCCCCCTTGTGTTTGTAAAAACAGAGGATCACATATTTTATTAGATCTCAACATATTCGAGTACATATTCGATCTGAGCAACCTATTTTTTAAGAAGTAAATAATATGAACGTTTTTCAAAATAATATGCAGGGAAATGCCATAAATCATTTTGGTTGTTCTTGCATATAAAGTGACATATTATGCAGCATCACACAACCTGACTCAATTAATGAACAGAAACACAAAGCGGTTCCCCAAAGTGTTTGTTTGCACTCAGTGTTCAGGAACATGAATATATTACACCTTGAGAGTGAAATGAAGCAGTGATACAGCTGTTGCAGTAGGACTTCTGCAGTAATACTGCTGATCCAAACTCTTTTAAAATGTGAATAAATCTTTAAACATGTCATGGTCAAACTTTGTGAGGTTATTATTCGGACACTTCAGTCATGCATACAAACGTTATGTTTTCATAGGAGGAATTTTAAAGAGTCTTTATGCAATTTTAGTTCATTAAATCGGTAACACTACAGATTTGTAGAAATGTGTCTCTGCATAGCACTTCTTTTGATATTTCAATATGTAATGCAATGACATCCAGACAGTTTAAAGGGATAGTTCACCCAAAAATGAAAATTCTGTCATTAATTACTCACCATCACGTGAGACCTTCGTTCATCTTCGAAACACAAATGAAGATATTTTTAATGAATTACGAGAGCTTTCTGACCCTCCGTAGACAGCAAGGATCCTCACACGATCAAGGCTCAGAAACGTAGCACGGAGATCGTTAAAATAGTGCATGTGACATCAGGGGTTCAACCGTAATTTTACAAAGCTATGAGAATAGTTTTTGTGCGCAAAGAAAATAAAAATAACAATTTTATTCAACAATTCGTCTCCGCCGTGTCACCCTATAGCGCCATTTTGGAGCGTATCACATACATAAACAACGTATGTACACGAATATATTGTTTACGTTCAGATCAAAGCATAAACAATGTAATTTGTGTTTCGAAGATTACAGGTTTGGAACGACATGATGGTGAGTAATTAATGACTTAAGTGAATTATCGCTTTAAGTGCATCTTACAGTTTTTCTTGAATGCTAAAAAACTATAACCAGGCTTTTGAACTAAAATTTCTAAACCATAACACCATTTTTAAAAAAGCATGAGTCAGATTTGGTGAACTGTTCCTGCAAAACTCTGCACACAAATCCCTTCATTTCTCAGCGTTCACACCGTGTGGTCATTTAGAAATCACTAGCATTCAGTATTGTTCACTCAAGTCTGCACAGTTTGAGCTCAATTAGCACTCAGTTACTCAAGTGGAAACACTAGGAGTCATAATGTATCACACACCAATCAGAAGCTTCGATGGAGATAAAAGAGCCAAAGTCAGCTCACAGTTTCTCTCAGTGGCTTTGGTGCATTTCTCAGATCAGAAATGAAATTCTCAAAACTTACTCGTTCATGCTCCACATCATCGAGTCACTTGTGCACATCATAAAAAGTTGCTCATTCTTTTGAACAAGTTGCGATTGCTTTGATATTCATGCAATTGATTATATTGTACATTTGTCTGCGGTTTCCTACATTATCAGTTACTAATGTCATGTTGCTGAAAATGTATTATATAGTCCTCTGTGCTATAGTCTTACCCCTCGAAACCTCAAGTCATTAGTTCATCGTATAAGTCATTAAATGCAAAATGGTTGATCTAGTCGTCATAAACTGTCAAGCATATTTTCTACACATTTCTTTTAGACTTTTTATAAATTTGCCATGAATTGTTGAAGTGAATCTTGACTTTCACTACAGTAAAGAAGAGAATATAGATCAACCAATGACAAACCAGTTCTCTGAAATACATCTCACGAACCTTCATTTGGAAAGCACATATAGACTGAGGACAACACAAGACTTACAAATTCTGACAGTGGACTTTCTCATGTTTATTTTCTATTTCACAATGACATTGTAATGTATTTATTTTTTTTAATTTTTTTTTGTCAGACCACTAGTAAAAGTGTAACTGTGAATCATATCCAGTCTTTTTCAATCAATATCCCACATACAGTAATGTGTACATTTATACTTTTGAAATGGATATATGGCCTTCTGCATTTCAGTACAGTGACTGTCATCCAAACTGTTGCCATAGTTTCATCAGGTAACACTAACAGAGCGCACTGTTATATTGACAACATGTATTATAAGTATTTTAACTATCTTGTTTGTGAACAATGACACAAGGACTTTTCATTCTGATGGCACTGATATGTTCATTGACAAATACTTACTTTTGAGAGATGCATTAAAGATATTGAGTATGTTACAGGCTTTTGCTGGAAATCCATTGTGTGTGGTGCTGTTTGTATGAATTGTTGTGAGAAATGCACTTCTTTGCAAATATTACAGTAAGGGTGATTCGAGAAATGCACCAAAGCGACAGAAAAACTGTATTCAGGTTTGAAACAATGGATCCAGAGAGATGCGAAGGAAGAGGTCAAGGACACCACAGATGAGGAGGAGAAGAGAAAGAAATGAAGGAAGAGGAAGAGTAGGAGGTGGAGAGAGAGTACAGAGATAAAGAGGAAGAGGAGGACATGGAAGAGAAAGAGGAAGGGCAAGAAGACAAACAGTCTCATATATTTTAGTTGAAGCGTGCCAGGGTTGGATCAGGGGTTTTTGGCCTGTTCCAGACCAAAGACGAGATGCTGGGGCAGAATAATTATTTTTGTTGTTGTTTGCTGTATTGTACTGTACTCTACAGTACATTAAATTAAGGAATAAAACACGTGGGGAGCACGGGTTACGGGTTTTTGTAGCATTGTTTTGAATTGATCTCATCAGTGTGTAAGACTGTGTTGTAGTGTGTGTGTGTCATGTCTAAGAGCAAAGTTTGGTTTTTCAGCAAGATTGAGTTGTTTTGAGAGGAGAGCTTCATTTTGACCTGAATATAGGAAGTTTGGGAATTGAGTAAGAAGTTATGGATTTGTGCAAAAAAAGAGGCATAATTTCAAGAAATGTGTTTAAGCAATCGAGAAAAAATGTGTCTACTGTATATACTGTGTTATTTGCAATGGTACCGGAGGCAGCGCGCTGTGATTGTCGCGGCTGATGTGATGAACGATCCCCGAGATGCAGAGCGGCCCGGCGAAGCCCAGCAGGTCAGCTATGAAGCGGAAGGTGATGCTGAGCACCAGCGGCCGGCCGAACGCTTGACGCAGAGCCAGCCAGATCCACCGCGAGCTCTTCGGAGGGACCGGACCGTTCTCCTGCGCCGCACAGAGCTCAGCGTAAAAAACTGTGCGTTTATGACAGACTATGAGATTCAGTCACTGTATTTAATTTTAATCATCTCTAAACTGGCAATTTAGTAACCGGTGTACTGATTATGTAAATTCCACACCCAAACACATTTTCTACCGTATCTTACATAAGGGCTTTAATCTTAAGTGTTTCTGAAGTCCCTTCTACTTTTCAGGACAAAGGGGATAAAAACAATTCTGCTGTATTAAGGACATACGCAGTCTGGTTATACAAGTGGATGTCAACACAAAACAGGATGGATCAGCCAAAAACACACAGATGCATGCAAACTCAGAAAATCAGAGTTTGCAGATCTCTGAATTTGGCAGAGAAAAGGATCCAACTGTTTAAACTTATGTAATATCTGCTTATATGCAGCTCTTCCTGGAATCCAGATTACATATTGCTGGCATTTCATGAACAATTTGCACAAACTCTGAGTGATATTGTCTATTTTCACTCCTTAGACACATTAAATGGATAAAAAGTGACAGTAAAGACATTTATAATGTTACAAAAAAAATTATATTTCAATTAATCAAAGAAAATGTATCACAGTTCACAAAAAAATATTGTGCAGTACAGCTGTTTTCATCATTGATAATAATCAGAAATGTTTCTTGAGCAGCAAATCAGTATATTAGAATGATTTCTGAAGATCATGTGACGCTGAAGACTGGAGTAATGATGCTGAAAATACAGCTGCGCATCACAGAAATAAATGACAGTTTAACAGATATTCACATAGAAAACAGCTATTTTAAATTGTAATAATATTTCACAATTTTTAATTGTATTTTTGATCAAATAAATGAAGAAAAGACTCAAAAACATGAAAAAACAAATCTTACCAACCCCAAAATAATATGATGTAATAATGAACAATACTACGTTTTCAAATTGACATTAACTTAAATTAAAACCTAAAATTATATATTTAAAATGATCATTATAATTATATTATATTATATTATATTATAATATATTATATTATATTATATTATATTATATTATATTATATTATATTATATTATATTATATTATATTATATTATATTATTATAAAGTGAGACTTTAGACTTGAAACTGGACAGGATAAATCCTCATAATTGATGATGCCAACCTTCAGACAACATACACAACTACCAAATTTTGCTGTAAGTTTGATCGTGACGTATAATCATTGCTGTTAATAGTGTTCACCGTCTGTTTGATTTCATGACATTAAAACTGCTTGATTTTTACCGTAAATTTCTGCCATAGGGACATCAACTTGAGATAGTCACCACTGATAAGCTACTACTAAATACTGTATAATGTAGAAACTTAAATTTTCTGTAAAGCTGCTTTGCAACGATTTGCATCATGAAGAGTGCTATACAAATAAACCTGAATTGAATAATGTAGTACAGATCCCTGTAGCGCAGTGAAGGAAGTTACCGTACCGCTTGTGCATCGAAGGCCTTGCGGAGCCGCTGGAAGTTGGTGAGAGCTCTCATGGAGATGGGCAGCTTGCCGATGGTTTTCAGGTCGATGGGCCGCTTGTGTGCGGAGGTGATGAAGGTGTTCATCCACCAGTATGTGCTCTTAGACAGCAGATTAACGAACGGCTGCAGGAAACGAACGCCCAGGTCCTGGAGGTCATCCGGCGGCTTGACCTCTGTGGGATACGGAAACCACATGTAGCGCTGGAACCGAAGCGAGAACACAATCATTAGTCAAGCATCAACACCACACTCGCATGTGCATTTGGATTTCAAAACCATCATTAATTCCTTCTTTTGCTGCTGTAACAGATTGTGCTGTTTTGGAAAGCTTTACTTTTAATGTTGGAACATGGATGCAGGGATTTACTGCAATACATGTGGCGTTCTAATTCATCCTAAATGTGCTCGGTGGATCTTGGTTTGGTGAAGACCACTTAGGTTTTTCAATTAAAAAAAATAAATAAAAAATCTTTTAAAAGACCACATGTTGAAACAAAACAAAAAATGGCTCTTCCCAGACTCTGTATTTCACAGCATTGATATCTGTCTTCTCTAGAAAAACAGGAATTACCCATTATATTTGACCGTGTAGTGCACTTCAGTCACACAAATCAACATTTTGCATTTTTAAGCCTTTGTCTCTTACAAGAGCATTGCTAGGGTTGGAAAATACATTCATTATGGAGTCAAAGCCATGACACATATATTTGTAAAAGAATGAAGCATTGCGAAAGAAAATAAAGCTTTGCAAAAGAAAATGCAAAAGAAAAGTATTTAAACATGCTTTTTGCAAACAAAAATGAAGAATCATAAAAGAAATATGAATTATTGAGAAAAAATTAAGTTTTGCAAAAAAAAAAAAAAAGAGAATCATCAAATAATAATAAAATAGAGCTATAATGTCAGATGTCTCATTTAGAAACGTTTTCATTGGATTTTTAAATAAACGTGAAAAGAAGAGTGCATGGTTAATGTTATTGAAACACACTGTTAGTGTAAAAAGCAGTCTTAAGTTTAACTAATTGCCTTTAATTTAAAATATAATACATATTCATTTAATTATAGATAACATGCAATTACGTGTCTAAAAAACAACTACATTCAGTTTACATTTAAGTATAAACTTTTTAAAAGTAAAGTGTACACGAGGGATGTTCTAATAAAACTAGTTTTCTAAAACAAACTTGAGTAAGACTTGACCCTTGTTTTGCACACGTCTAGATACTTTGTTTCCAATTGTTCAAACTCCAGAATGACTTACGTTTATGTCTAAAAACAGATGATGCATCATTTTCTTGACAAACTATTATTTGACACCAGTTAAAATGTATTATCAGCATGTAGCCTAGCTGTTCTTCCGCCCCAAACAGCCTGACTCATCTGCTAATTACCTGAAACTTTAGCCTAATAACACGAGGCCAAACGCGAGAGTTACGAGACTGGATTATCCCCAGTGATGAGTTATAAACATTCATTTCTAAGCAGTCATAAGTTCAAGAGCTGGATTGAGTCTCTGTTCTCCTCAGAAGAACACAACCATCCTGATAAACAGCTTAGCAAAGCCAGTGGAAAGTGAGGGATTTGCACCGTTCAGCAAACAGCTGTCAGACACAAACAGAAGTTCATTGTGGGCTGCGGTGCCATTTGATTCAGCTGGATACAGTCAGGCCAGGTCCTCCGTATTTTAATCTCACATGGAGCTGGAGCTGCACGATTATGCAACACACAGAGGAGATCATGCCGTACCTAAAGTGCCAGTGTCCTCATGCCGTCATTTATTGTCTGACATGGAGGAGAATGGTTATTAAGCATTTTCTCAGAGATGTTTTTATTTATTTATTTATTTTTTCCCAGGAAATATTTTCACACACACACACACTCATATATATATATATATATGTGTGTGACATGGAGGCGAATGGTTACTGGGTAGTTTTTTTCAGACAAGAATTTTTAGTAAATGCACTTCACACACATAACGTTTTTATATAAATATTTTTTTTTTCTTGCAATTGTGCAATTAAATGATCAAAGATACAATTTTTATGCATGAGATTTCTGATGTCACCAGTGGAAATAATGGTAAAGATTTTGTAAATAATGTTTAGTTTCTTGCACAGACCGATTGTTTCACTTCACAATACCTCAATATATTGTCAGGAGCCACGGGGATTCGTTTTGTGTTCCTCGTTTTTTTGTGTTTTTTCCTTAAACGTGACTTGCATTTTATGATTCACAAGGAGCACGGTTTCAGCTAAAACTCTTCTTTACTGTTCTGCTGAAGAAAAAAAGTCACCTAGATCTTGGATGGACTGAGGCTGAGTAAATTAACAGCAGACTTTCATGTTTGGGTGAACTGTCCCTTTAAACGCTGTCTCCATTAATCCACTCTCTGTGCGACAGATATGCATTATTTTACACAAACACACCCGCTATAAATAATCCTCTGACCCCGTACTTACCCTCCGCAGGATCACATTAACCTCGACTCCCAGCAGCAGGCCGTACAGAAGCGCCAGCAGTCCTGTGATGCAGAAACGCAGCTGCCTCAGACCGATGCCGTGATCGTCATACTTCACAAACTTGATGGTTTTGGTGATAAAGGCCAAAGTCCAATAGATCAGCAACGCTGTATAAGAAGATAAATATTTCATGAGCATATTTTGAGATGTTTATCCCCTGTTTGCATACTGTCTGGTCACCGCCGCTCCACTACATTCAGCGTTTATCTCAGGGATCATCAGTCAGGGTCTGTTTGTACCTATAAGCAGTTTGGGGAAGTTGGAGGTCTCTATGTTGTGGTAATAGACGATGGACGTGATGGCAGCCAGGATCCCGAGTCCTGCCGGCATGTAGAGGTGGAGGTGACGGGACTGATTGAACCTGGTGGAGAATTTCATTCAGTCAGTAAATACTGCAGCAGAATCACACTCGTCACGGACTGAACTGACTGTCATTGTCTATTTTTATTTGCTCTGTGATGAAAACTGGGCTTTATTTACATCCAAATTGTTATTATCTCAATGCAAATAACGTTTAAATTCCTAAGAAATATATATATATATATATATATATATATATCTTCTGTTCAGCAAGGCTGCATTTATTGATCAAAAATACCGAGAAAATTTGTGAAATATTATTACACTTTAAAACAGCTGTTTTCTGTGTGAATATCTGTTAAACTGTAATTTATTTCTGTGATGCGCAGCTGTATTTTCAGCATCATTACTGCAGTGTTCAGTGTCACATGATCTTCAGAAATCATTCTAATATGCTGATTTGCTGCTCAACAAACATTTCTGATTATTATCAATGCTGAAAACACTTGTGCTGCACAATATTCTTGTGCAAACCATGATACTTAATTTTTTTATTTTTCAGGATTCACAGAAGAATAGAAGTTCAAAAGAACAACATTTGAAATAGAAATCAATCTTTTGTAACATAAATGTCTTTACTGTCACTTTTGATCAACTAAATGCATCGTAACTGAATAAAAAAAAATATATATTCTTAATTTAAAAAGTTAATTTTAAAAGCAATTTTAATCTTAAATAAAGGTTTATTTTATGCATTTATTTTTTTTTTTTTAAATATAGAAATGTTATATCTAACTATTTTATTCCTCATGACTAAACAACTCATGGGCTGTCAAATGGGCTGATAATCACTGAAGCGAAGCCATCGTTCAGTAGTTGTTCTCACCCGTCCGACACGATTCCCTCAGCGATCTCACACACCAGCACAAAGAGCAGGACAGTGGTGAGCAGCCAGCGGAAGTTATGACCGGGGAAATGAAGCCACGTGCTGTGATGAATGTGAACCTTAGAGCTCTGACTGCCCCAACCTACAAACACAACCACACCATCACACAAAACCACAGCGTCTTCAGTCATTTCCACACTTACAAATACAGCTTCTTTATCAGCATCGACGGCTCCAGGAGGGATCTTTAACATCAATGCAACCTTCTTGTTGCACAAAAGGTTCTTCATGTTCTTCATGCAAAGAGAAAAAGTTAATTGAAAGGTTCTTTGGAGAACCAAAAAATTGCTATTCTAAGGCATCGCTGTGAAAACATAATTTGTAAGAGTGATACAATGCACTTGAACAATATTTGTATCTCCAATAATATTTTAACAATATTTGTGTAATCTGAGAAAGCATCCCACCGATGAAGAGGATGGGGAAGGTGCTAAACAGCAAGAAGACATGAGGGACGACACCGAGAGCGTCCAGAAAGCAGCCATTATTCAGCAGGCCATTATCAACCTTATACGCTGAGGAGTTATCAGAGCCACAGAAGGACAGAGTCGAGTTGGAGACGGGAGTCTGTGGAGACCAAAAAGACAAAGAGGTTTGTAGGCGACACATTTCAATCAGTTCTGACCAATAATTATAAAGGATTTGTTGTGTCTGAAGCACTGGGGTGTCCTGCGGTGAAGCTACTGTAATCTGAATAAAAAATGTAATTTGAATAAAAAAGCCATATTGCAATATGCACATCTTTAAATCATCCTTCTGCAACAGCTTCAGCTTCAGTCTTACTACAAACCATGTGAATGTAAATATGAAACATCTGTCATTGATATCACACTATAGAAATGTGCAATTGATGAACTATTTCTTCCAGATCTTTGTTAAAAATGACTTTTGCTGGGATTCTTCAGGAATCTGTGATGTATGAACCAATTTTAAATAAATAAATAAAACATGCACGAGTTATTTGTGCCAGTAATATTTCTATCACAGCTTTTTTTATCCTAAAGCAGCAATTTTATAACAATGTCAGTGGCTTATTTCTGTACAATACAGTATTTTGCAGTAATTATGAAAACTAAAGTTAAAAACTGATGTAATCATGTTTAACTTTTTTTTTTAAATCGCATGTTTGTGAAAATGTTACATTTGAGGAGATGATGTTCTTAAATATTATGAAAATAAAGCAAGTTCATATTATTCTCCAGTGGAAAACAACAACAACAAAAACATGCGTAATATTCACAGAATAACTGTTGAAACTAAAACTTTGAATGAAATATATATATATATAAATCAATGAAAGTGCAGGTACTCACCGGTCTGTATCCTCGCATCATCTTCAAAAGCGCTTATTTCATCTTCCTCGCGATGAGCGGGTGATTTTCCAGCACTGAAGCCGAATAAAGACGAGTGTGATGCTGTGCTCTGATCTGACTGACAGCACAGATTATCAGTCATTAATCTCCACCCTCATCCTCTCTCTCCTTTCGTGCATTTTGTACATTTATAAGCATGATAGAACTAAGAAATGAAAGCTATAAAGTAGACATGACTTGACATAGAAACTCTGCCACGTAGTGGTAAAACAATGCAAATGCACGAGCACTGAAAAATATCGTAGAAACATTTTATTTAAACATTTAATTACAAAGAAACAGCATCACATTTAACATAACGTTACTTTTTACAGTGAGGAAGAACTCCACTCTATATCCTCAAGAGCTTATAATAATTTCCATAATTTATCTAATACTTTAAACATTTATTTTTGTTGCCAGTAAAAGTATGTGAAACAGAAGGCATCTGTTTTTAACCAAGATATTCGTCTTTAGTTGGGCATTTATTTGCACTTGTTCTGAAGTTAGCCTATTTGAAATCTCTTGAGATTAAAATACGATTATAACTTTAAAAAAAAAAAAAAAAAACATATGTAGAGAAGAACATTTTGGAGAATGCATTCGTTTATATGCATGAACATACTTGATAATCAAATACTTGATAATGATAATGAGGTCAGTCAACAACAACTTCAGCACCGCGGAGAGCAACCGCCATCCAGCGCGCTGATTGGCCGACGAGGTGCAAGAGGGCGTGTTCAGAACGTAATACTGCATACCTATTGGCTCAAATCCGTAAACGTAGTCGCCGCTGCGTCTGGATATGCGAGGAATGTTAACTCAATGAAGATTACTACGAACTTTAGAAACAATCTGAAGAAACGAGCGCCTCCGCTTCCTTTAGTTTGTGCAGGTGTTTGATTGGGTGTGAGTGAGTGTTTAAGTATGCACTAGAAGTCATGTTACTGTAGGGCGCTCGGTGTGCAGGAGAAGGTAAGGCGATTATTTTCCTCTCCATTCAGTCTCTGTTAATGCTCGAGCTTAGCTTGAGTTGACATGATGGATGGATTTCATTTGCTCACTGTTTGTAGTAAATGGCCGAGAAACAAACAAATGCAGCATTGTGTAAACAATAGTCCGAAGATAAATGTTGCGATCCGCGTTGAGACGCATTTTAATGTCAGTATAGAAAACACGCATTAAAGCCTATCTGTGATCCTGCCTCTTAATCCAGGAGCTCTTAACACACTCCCAGCCTGCAGACATCCAGACATTACACACTATTAGCTTCAAGACTGTTCAAAGTGTCATACTTTTAAACAAAACATAGAGTTCTTGAGCTGGACTTTGAATATAAAACGATTTTCAGAGATCTTTTTGACTCCTGTTTGTCCAAGACTATGTTAAAATGCCCACATACTCAGGCTAATATGTACCTTAAGGTATTTTTTTATTCTTTTATTAATATTATGTAGTTAACATATGCTACATTACCAGTGTCAGGTTGGAAGTCATTAAGAAATTTTAATGTTTTTAAGATAAGATATTGTAATGTCTGCTCACAAGGCTGCATTTATTTGATCAAAAATACAGTAAAAATTGTGAAACATTATTACAATTTAAAACAGCTGTTTCAATATGAATATCTTGTAAAATGTCATTTATTTATGTGATCAAAGCTGCATTTTCAGCGTCATTACTCCAGTCTTCAGTTGCACTGAAAATGCAGCTTTGATCACAGAAATAAATTACATTTTACAAGATATTCATATTGAAACAGCTGTTTTAAATTGTAATAATGTTTCACAATTTTTACTGTATTTTTGATCAAATAAATGCAGCCTTGTGAGCAGAAAAAAGGTAATTGTTTCAAACTCTGTGACAACTTGCCCCTACACGCCCCAACTGTTCTGTAAATGTTCAGAATGTGCATCGGGCTGATCATATGTATGTTCTTCACTTATAGATTCACAGCTCTTAAGAACAAGTAGCCAACACCAGTTTCCCAATGGCTGGTAAGGACCCTAAATCAAAACTAAATAAACGAATAAACCTATTCTTAATAATAATAATTCATTCATTCATTACAAAAGTATAAACAATAACAAAGTGCATTTTACATTTATGCATTATTCTGTTTATTTGTCCTGTAGAAAACAACTTTCCTCCTCTGCCTGGCTTTATTCCTCTGAAGCCGTGCTTCTACCAGGACTTTGAGGAGATTCCTGACCAGCACCGAACCATGTGCAAGAGACTCTATCACCTGTGGATCCGTGAGTCTGGAAAACACACCAAACCAACCTAAAATAATAATCAGGTCTAATTCACAGAGATTCTGCTGGGAAAATATCTACTCATTTTCTGTCTCGGACCCCTAGTGGTGTAAACTGTGATTGCATGGAGTCTGTGGAATCATTTTTTTAAACTGAGATTAGAATATCTCATTAAGTATTTGTATATTTTTACATATATTTAATTATTGAAGTATGTTCGCCTGAAAAGCCAATCAAAAACCAGTAAGACTTGGTAATAAGTAACCTACATATCTTGAAAATGTAAATAATCAGTAAGCATATTTTGTTCCGAGGGGTTTCAAAAATGATGGGGATCCAATAATGTTGAGAAACACTGGCCTATATATTACAGACAAACTGCTGTGAAAGACAGCGTCTCAGGCTGTGCTGCGTATACATTAATAATTGTCATCTCCTGCTGTAGATCCTTCATGTAGCTGCTCCTGCCAAAGGTATCCTCTATTTGTTGTTTTTGAGTGAAATGGCATGCTTTTCTACAAATTCTACTTATTTATTATTATTATTATCAATTTAATGTATTTTTATTTGTATTTCTTATTTTATTTCTCCCCTTAAATTCCTATAATTATTTTAAATATTTTTTCATGGCATGGAACCAATATTTTATTTATTTCTTTGTCGTTGAGTTATTTCATTGAGTAGACTGCATGTCACAGTTGTGTGTGTAACACAAGCGTATTTATTGGCTAAACTGCTCTGGCTCTGTGTTCAGTAAGTGTGTGTCTTCAGCTTATATGACATTCATAAGATTTGTTCAAATGCAGTACAGTAGTTGAGATGCTGGATTGTGTGTCCTCAGGTTACTCTGCTTGATAAAGCATTTACTCTGTTTGTTGACAGCTGCATTTTCTTGCAAGCTCTCTCTCTCTCTCTCTCTGTGAAGTGGTGTAAGCTTTATTCTCTTGTACAGTCTTTATAACAGAAGGGTTTCTCTAATCTCTGCCTCTCTCACACAGATCCATCTGTGCAGATATCCAGGTGTGTTTGTGATGTTTAATAGTCTGCTGTTGTTCTAGTGTACGGCGTGACGCTGCTGGTGAATTTCTTCGGCTGTATGGCGTGGATGTTCGGAGGCGGAGGAGTGACTAACTTTGGCATGTCCATCATCTGGGTTGTTCTCTTCACCCCCTGCTCTTATGTGTGTTGGTTCAGACCCATTTACAACGCCTTCAAGTGAGCATCAGTCTACCTGTTTATTATCAGATTATTTTTATATAGTGATTATCTATCTATCTATCTATCTATCTATCTATCTATCTATCTATCTATCTATCTATCTATCTATCTATCTATCTATCTATCTATCTATCTATCTATCTATCTATCTATCTATCTATCTATCTATCTATCTATCTATCTATATATACAGTGAGGAAAATAAGTATTTGAACACCCTGCTATTTTGCAAGTTCTCCCACTTAGAAATCATGGAGGGGTCTGAAATTGTCATCGAGGTGCATGTCCACTGTGAGAGACATAATCTAAAAAAAAATCCAGAAATCACAATGTATGATTTTTAACTATTTATTTGTATGATACAGCTGCAAATAAGTATTTGAACACCTGTCTATCAGCTAGAATTCTGACCCTCAAAGACCTGTTAGTCTGCCTTTAAAATGTCCACCTCCACTCCATTTATTATCCTAAATTAGATGCACCTGTTTGAGGTCGTTAGCTGCATAAAGACACCTGTCCACCCCATACAATCAGTAAGAATCCAACTACTAACATGGCCAAGACCAAAGAGCTGTCCAAAGACACTAGAGACAAAATTGTACACCTCCACAAGGCTGGAAAGGGCTACGGGAAATTGCCAAGCAGCTTGGTGAAAAAGGTCCACTGTTGGAGCAATCATTAGAAAATGGAAGAAGCTAAACATGACTGTCAATCTCCCTCGGACTGGGGCTCCATGCAAGATCTCACCTCGTGGGGTCTCAATGATCCTAAGAAAGGTGAGAAATCAGCCCAGAACTACACGGGAGGAGCTGGTCAATGACCTGAAAAGAGCTGGGACCACCGTTTCCAAGGTTACTGTTGGTAATACACTAAGGCGTCATGGTTTGAAATCATGCATGGCACGGAAGGTTCCCCTGCTTAAACCAGCACATGTCCAGGCCCGACTTAAGTTTGCCAATGACCATTTGGATGATCCAGAGGAGTCATGGGAGAAAGTCATGTGGTCAGATGAGACCAAAATAGAACTTTTGGTCATAATTCCACTAAACGTGTTTGGAGGAAGAAGAATGATGAGTACCATCCAAGAACACCATCCCTACTGTGAAGCATGGGGTGGTAGCATCATGCTTTGGGGTGTTTTTCTGCACATGGGACAGGGCGACTGCACTGTATTAAGGAGAGGATGACCGGGGCCATGTGTTGCGAGATTTTGGGAACAACCTCCTTCCCTCAGTTAGAGCATTGAAGATGGGTCGAGGCTGGGTCTTCCAACATGACAATGACCAAGCACACAGCCAGGATAACCAAGGAATGGCTCTGTAAGAAGCATATCAAGGTTCTGGCGTGGCCTAGCCAGTCTCAGACCTAAACCCAATAGAGAATCTTTGGAGGAGCTCAAACTCCATGTTTCTCAGCGACAGGCCAGAAACCTGACTGATCTAGAGAAGATCTGTGTGGAGGAGTGGGCCAAAATCCCTCCTGCAGTGTGTGCAAACCTGCTGAAAACTACAGGAAACGTTTGACCGCTGTAATTGCAAACAAAGGCTACTGTACCAAATATTAACATTGATTTTCTCAGGTGTTCAAATACTTATTTGCAGCTGTATCATACAAATAAATAGTTAAAAATCATACATTGTGATTTCTGGATTTTTTTTTTAGATTATGTCTCTCACAGTGGACATGCACCTCGATGACAATTTCAGACCCTCCATGATTTCTAAGTGGGAGAACTTGCAAAATAGCAGGGTGTTCAAATACTTATTTTCCTCACTGTATATAATGTATTATTCATTATTATTATTATTATTTTATCATTTGCATTTTATGAAATATATTAATATTCGTTAATAAAAACAAAACAATATTATTATTATTATTATTAATAACAATAATAATAATACATACATGCATACATATATATACATATAATTATATACACACACACACACACACACACACACACACACGCACAAATATATATATATATATATATATATATATATATATATATATATAATAATTATTATTAGTAGTAGTAATAGTAGTATGACCCAATCATTTTTACACATTTTATATAGTGATTATTTTTGAAACAACATTATTATTATTATTATTTATTTTTATTTATTTATTTTTATTACTGATCAATTTACTATCTATAAGCATCATCATACCACTATCATCATCATCACATCATCATAATAATATGGTAAATGTGTAATTAATCCATTATTATTATTATTACTCCAACCCAATTATTTTTACAGATTTTATATATATATATAGTGCTTAGTATTTTAATCATTGTTGTTATTATTATGATTATTATTACTGAGTAATTTATTATTTTATTAAATGTATTAATAATGGTAGTAATAATAATAAGCACCATCATACAAATATAATGATAATAACATGGAAAATGTGTAATGAATCCAATAATAATACTATAATATATTTATTATTAATACTATTTTGTACTTTATGAATACATTTGCATTTTATGAAATGCATTAGTATTTGTTAATTATCATCATTATCATCAGCATATAGTAAATTCATAATGTTATTATTATTAAGGGTTCATTACACATGTACTATACGGTTTGTTTGTTTGTTTTCAGGACCGACAGCTCATTCTACTTCATGGCGTTCTTCTTTGTCTTCATGGCACAACTGTTCATTGCTATAATTCAGGCCATTGGTATACCAGGATGGGGCGTTTGGTAAGATTATGCTATGATGTATGCATAATGAATGAACACTCTTCTCTGTATTCCTCTCTGTACGCTCTGGTCTGATCTCTGTGTTTCAGCGGCTGGTTGGGCACCATCTCCTTCTTTGGCACGAGTATCTTTGCCTCCATCATCATGTTAATCCCCACCCTCATGTTCACCGCGGTCGCTACCATCTCGTTCGTGGTGCTCACGAAGGTACGGCCCTCTCTGATCTATTATAGCGGGACAGGCCTGGGTTTGCCTCATTGCCTGCGCAGTCGGCCCGTCTGTCACAGCTCGTTTAGCTGACGTGTATATCGAAGACGAGGGGCTGCTTTGTTGTCTGGCGTGTCATTAAATGTGATGCTGGAGCATGTAGTGCTTGTTAATTAGATGCGAGAATAAATAAATCATTTACCTTAGTATTTGTGCCTGAAAAGCAGAAGCCAGTGAGAATGGGTGATAATCCACCTACCAGTGTTATTTTAATACGATTGAGATAATATCATAGTTAAATATTTTGAATTAGCCTTTTTTTAAATTATTATTTTTTTCAATTTAGTTTGAATTGGTTGTATTTTTTATTCTAATTATTTTATTTTAATAAATTTGTTAATTTAATAAACTTTTTTTTTTTTTTTTAGTTTTTGTTTTTAAAAAATGTATCTATAATATTTTTATTCATTATTTTCATTATTTCAGTTGTAGTTATTTTAGCACGTAAAGTTAAACTAAATAAAAATGAGAAATGCTGCCTTGGCAATTAATGAAATACGTTTAAGCTTTGTTTATATCTCATTGCATTTCAGTTAAAGTTATTATATTATAAAGATATTCTCAGCTTCCCTTTTGAAAAAGAAGTAACTGTATTAAATGTAGTGTACTTCAAATCCTAAAAGTATATTTAAAAAAAATAAATAAATAAAACTACACGACTTTGTTTTTAACACTGAAATACACTTTAAAAGTGCACTTTGAAGTGATTGAAATTTATTTTTAAAGTACATTTTAAATTATGTTTTATGTTACATTTAAAGTTAATACATTTAATATCTACTAAACTTTAACTTCATCATTGCACATGTGTAATTAAAAGTATGACATACAAGTTTCAATGGAAATGACATGAAAGTATATTTTAGTTGATCATAAATGCTTCTCAGTAAATTCAGCAGTAACTTTAACCACACGTGACCCTGCAGCACAAAAGCAGTCGTAAGCAGCACAGCTATATTTGTAGCAATAGTCCATTGTATGGGTCAAAAGTATTGATTTTTCTTTTATGTCAAAAATCATTAGGATATTAAGTAAAGATCATGTTCCATGAAGATATTTTTTGAATTTCTTACTGTAAATATATCAAAACTTAATTTTTGATTAGTAATATGCATTACTAAGAACTTCATTTGGAGGCAATTTTCTCAATATTTTTACTTTTTTGCACCCTCAGATTCCAGATTTCCAAATCGTATATCCAAGTCGTATATCTGCCAAATATTGTCCGATCCTAACAAACCATGCATCAATGGAATTAAAAAAAAGACCCTTATGACTGGTTTTGTGGCCCAGATACATATTTCAAAGACAATAGAAATAATTATGAAATTACATATAAAGATGTACTGAAGTCCTACTTAAGTGGGTCAAAAAACACTCTAATTTTTAATATATATATATATATATATATTTTTTTTTTTTGAAATAATGTATTTAATATGTATTTAAATTGAAACTATATTTTAATTTAACTAAATGTAATGAAAACATTGAAAACATTAATTCAGTTCACACTTATTCTTCTAAAGAGTGTTGTTTCTGTAATAAGTACTCTTTTTAAAGTATCCTGGTTTATACTGAGCATTGCTGGTGTTTGTCAGGTTCATAACTTCTACCGCGGCAGCGGCGGCAGCGTGAGTAAAGCGCAGGAGGAGTGGGTCTCCGGCGCCTGGAAGAACCCTCACGTCCAGCAGGCGGCTCTGAGCGCAGCGGCCGGAGCGATGCAGGGACCGCAGGGACCGCAGACGCCGCCCTACTCCACTCCCCCCAACGACAACGCCCTGTAAAACACAGACCAACCCGCTGACCGGAAACTGATGCAGAAGAAACTCCAGGTGGAACCAACCAAGTGATGCTTGGGATTTTTGTAGTTTTTGTAAATGTTTGTGTTTTTGTTTTATGTGTTGTGTCTATTTTGGCCTATTTGCTCCCAGCTAAGTAAAGTATGTTCTGAGAATGTTTTTCTAACATTACTATTCAGTTATGAAAACATTCAAAACATCAACATTTAATTGTATCATTTTCCAAACATTCCATGAACGTTACATTTGAATGTTCTCTGAACATTCTGAAACAAGTCTGAAAAAATAAATAAATGAGATAAATGTCAAACTATATAAAGTTTCATAAATGAAACATTCTAATGAATAACTTATAAATACCATGTGTGTGCTAATGTTTTGAGAACACTATTCAAGACCAGATACTGTAACTTTGAATGAACATTGTATTTGTTCATAACTTTCAGAGAACCTCGCCACAACGTTAGCCAAAGTTCTGAGAACATTTTTTTGTTAGCTGGATTGCTCTTATGTGACTGCATTAAATTATGAATGAGTTTATGTAGATTAGGGTTCCCATGGACATGGAAAAGTTGGAAATATCAGGGAATTTTAAAAATGAGATTTCTAGTCAAGGGAATTAATACAATATTTAACACATCATGGAAATTCCTAAAGTCTTTTGTAAAATATCAATTCAGCTAGAAATTGTCTGTGAAATGAAAAAGATAGAAACATTTGTATCTTTTAATTACAAATGGCTAAAAATCTATATGCATTTTTGTCGTGAATATATATTTTTCTAGTTATTGTTTGTTTGTTTAAATTATTTGATCTTTTAGAAACACAATCTCAAATAAATGACTTCTAAAAATATTTTAGTATTCATAAACGACTAGATGATTACTGTATTAAGTAATTTACATGACACCATTTTCAACTAAAAACAGCAAACGTTTTTTTTTGTTTTGGCTGTTCATTTACAGCAGCATTTCAGAAGCCTGAAAACACAAAAAAGTGCAAAGTGCATGTTTTTGAAAACGATACCGTTACCACCTCCATGTAAACTGCAAAAACGTGAATTTCTGAAAACGGTTACAGTATATCATGCGCATTACAACCATAATACAGCGTTTTTAGTTATCGTTTTTGATAACGTTGTCATCTGTACGCAAAGCTTTTCAAGAATGCAAAGGATAATTGTGTCTATTTTTAGTGCGTCATTGTTGTGTAAATGGACCCTTAGACTTGTTATATTTGAGATATGTGTATGTGTTGAAAATATTTAGTACGAGGGGTCTCTTTGTTTTGTCTGTCACTTAAACATGTCGGATGTTGAGGAACGCAGATGAAGCAATCCTGTTTGAAATGCACTGCTCATTTTTTTCTTTATTATACCCGTATGTGAAAAGGGAATTGACTCCAACTTTGCTTTGATTTTAGACATTTGTTTTCCATGTGATATGAAACAAATGTTACTGATTCATAACTTGAATTTAAATAAAGCACCAACATCTGTTTGTTTGTTTGTTTTTAACGCCATGGCAGCTTCTGTGGCTATTTTCATGCCAAGAAGGTTTTATGGTAACTATATCCGGTCTATTTAGCTAAAAACTCAAACTATATTTGGTTTAACTTTGTTAAAAATGTCTTCAGTCTCAATCAAATACAGCATGCTGCGTGGATAAAGGGTTCTGACAGCAAGAAAACAAGTCAGCCCGTTTTGTTCCTTGGGCTTCACGTATAAAAGCGTGTTTGTCCAGCAGGGCGCAGTGTTGTTCTATGCTGAGATATCAGACTGGGATTCCCCAGACACACATCACCCAACAGCCCTGACTTGCAGATTGCAAATGGACAACAACACTACTTAGTCAGGCTAATAACTTGATTCTCACTTAGATGCAAATTTAAGCAGGCGCCTTTTCAGCGTGGACATCCGTCGAGCATGTGTTAGATTAGATTGCTGAAGACAATAAATGGATTTGTCTCATGCTCCCTTTCTTTCTCGTCATTTGTATCTCCCTGCACAGAGCAATGATGGAATCGTTCGCATTAGAGTTTGACACACGGAGCATCCCAGAAGACAACAGCACTACCCACCGCCATAAACATCAGCGACGTCCTCTGCTTTAGCATGAAGAGACACGATTTGCACTAAGACAGAGACGACGTAATAAAACTCAGAGATCGTATAATGAAGATGAGCATATTTCCCAGCTTAAATCAAATTGTTTTATACAGTATTACCCATAAAGTCAGCGCCATCACAATGAAACATGTTCCTCATATCAGAGCATATACTGACTATTATCATCTCAAACCTGGACTCTGTTCAAATTGGCTTGTAAAGGTAGCTACATTATATTACTGACAGCAAAGGGCCCGATCGTTTAGTGCTCCTATAGATCAACCGGTAAACGACACAGGCAAGGTCAAGGTCATGAATTGGATTCCCAAGGAAACACATAATAATAAAACATATATGTCACTTTATATGTTACAGTTCTGTAAATAACAACCTATAGTGCATTTGTGCGTTTAGAACTGTTTTAGTTGCCTACCAGTATTATTGAAGTTGCCTACAATGAACATGACCATAAAATAACTGATGTAACACTATTTCTAATCAAATATTGAACATACATATTAGTTTTATCCGTATTGCAACTCAGTAGGCGGCATTTCCTGTATAAATGAACATAAAGGCGGGAATTCATGTGGAGTGCAGATGGGAAATTACTGTAAGATTTGCTTTAGGGTTTATCTCTGAATATCCTTTTCTCCGTGATACTCGCCACACTGCTCTTCTGTTGCTTGTATTAGAAGGGAATTGAGTCATTCTGAACAGCATTCAAGTTAAATTAGTGTGTAACGAGCTACGTGACGGGATGCCGCTCTGCGTCACGTGGTGATAACAACACTATTAACAATACATATTAAAGATTCACATCTCTACCGCTTTAATGTACCTTTTTACACTGAAATATCGTTTTAAAATTATTCTGATGATGCACTGGCTTCTGTGTCTTTCCCACTTCCCCCCTCAAACGTCTGTTGTAGGAGTTTGCGAGTTTAGTGAGCGGGTACGAAATCCCGCGAAAACAGCGGATCGCTTTACGGCAGTGCGGCTGCGTCCGAAAGCGCATATACTCTCTGATTAATTATTTATTTTTGGATAACAGTCACACGTGTTCGGCTATCCACTGCAATTACGACAGTGAATTCCAGCCACTTAAATGCAGAGGGCTTTAAAGTCTCAAAAAATATACAAAACTACATACAGTTGCTTTAAATGCTGAAGCTCCTTAAAGTCACATAGATTCTGATTGGCTGGCTGTCAATGTTTTTGTACATCAGCTGGTGGAAAAAATCGTTCTGAAATTAATTCCAACAATATCATTCCACATATCATATAAGGACATATTGTATGGAACAATTATTAATAATTGTGCAATATGAAATTACACAATACAATAATAATCAAGCTTTTCATGTGCTTTACTATGTTAGTCAACACATAAAAATTGTACTTCACATAAAAAAAAAAAAAAAAAAAAAGATTTTTAAGTAAAAGTGCACTTTTTAAAAGTCTACTTAAGTGTGTTAAGAAACAGTCATGAATGTGTCTTTATTTAAGTACTTTACTTGTCTTTAAGCACACTTCTGTTTCATAAGAGTAGGTCTAATTTATAGTCTCAGTCCATCTCTGGCCATTCATTATTTGTCCAAGCATCTATAATTAACAAACACAAAGGTTTATAGGTATTATTCATTACAGGATAATAATGAAATTGGGATAATACAACATTTTTAAAATACACAGCTCACATAGTTCATCAGCAGGGTTCTTTGTCCCTTGAGAAAGTCCGTGGCCTGGGCATGAAGGCATGATAAAGTAACGGTGGCTGGGACATGACTTCATCTGTCTGTTTTGGTATTCGGCTCTCCATGGCAAGTGTGAGACAACAGCTGGCTCTTCCAGAATGCTGCATTACCACCTCAAAATCAACAGCCATTACTCAGAAGAACAGCATTTCATTCTGGGCCGGCCCAGTGGCCTGAACCTTATCAATATTGTGATAAACACTATCAGGGGGAACATGCCGGGGAATTCAAGCATGGTAAATATGGTTTTAGGTTGTGATGGGGGTGCAGAGAGGTCGGATAAAGGAGGGAGAAGAGGAATAAAGTGTATTTGAAGGGGAACACAGAGGAAGTCAGTTCTCCAGCCCAGAGTCCAGCGAACAGAGCGGCTTTATGTCCTCCAGCTCGGAGCTTCATCCTTGGGTTTTACAAACACACACACACACACACTGCAGACACACACATAGTTTAGGAATTTCTATGTTATGATGTCTAATGTCCTCGGTCTCCTTCTTTCTCTTTTATGGAATTTTCCTTCACTTTATGATCAACACGCTCTTGATCTACACAATCACAGTGCTGCTTTAAAACACATAAACATCTGAGGAGCTTCTTACTTGTTTTCAGATATAATAAAGTGAATCTAAGAAATGTTTCTTTGCAAAGTCTGGGTCATGAACTGCTTTATTTGCACATGAATATATACAGAGGCCCCAAAAAGTATATGAACTCTTAATCCAGTCCTAAAAACTCATAGCATTAATTAAACCAAGTGTTGTGTGTGTGTGTGTGTGTGTGTGTGTGTGCGTGCGTGTTTTTGTGACATATGAGGACACAAATTTGTATAATGACAAGGATATGACAGGTATTACAAGGAGAAGGTGACTTATGAGGACATTTCACTGTGTCCCCATATTTCAAAATGCTTAGAAATCACACAGAATTAATTTTTTTTTGAGAAAGTAAAAATGCACAAATTCTCCTGTAGGTGTAGGTTTGGTGTAGGGCAATAGAAAATACAGTATAAAAACCATTACGCCCATGGAATGTCCCCACAATTCACAAAAACCAGGGATGTGCAGAGAGTTCCTCAGGGGCAGCGGCTCAAATGTAAAATAGGGGCAATGTAAAAAAATTAAATAAAAAAAATATATATAGGTCAAAAGTTTGGATACATTACTATTTTATATTTTTGCAATAAGTCATTTATGGTCATCAAGCCTCCATATATTTGATCAAATTTGTTATATACTTTAGAATACATTTTATGCAGTTCTGATTTATTATCAATATTGGAAACCTGTGATACTTTTTTTCAGGATTCTTTGCTTAATAAAAAGTTTAGAAAGCACAGCATTTATTTAAAATATAACTTTTGTTACAATATACATTGAAAAGCTTGAGGTCAGTATTTGTTTTTGTTTTTTTTAAAAGAAATTAGTTTTCATTCAGCAAAGATTTGCTAAATTGATAGAAACAGTGATCGTAAAGATTGATATTGTTAGAAAACATCTCTATTTTAAATAAATGCTGTTCTTTTAATTTTTTTATTTATCAATGAACCCCAAAAAAGTATCACGGGTTCCAAAAAAAACAAAAAAAACTGTTTCCAATATTGATAATAAATCAGCATATTATAATTATTTCTGGAGGATCCTGTACAGAAGACTGAAGTAATGATGCTGAAAATTCAGCTTTGATCACAGAAATAAATTATATTTTAGTTTATTAAAATGGATAACATTCTTTTAAATTGAAATAATATTTCACAATATTACAGTTTTTTCTGTATTTTCGATCAAATAAATGCAGGTTTAATGAGCATAAGACACTTTCATAATGCTGCATAATTATCAAAAATGGTAATATAATAACATCCTTTCATGTCACCATTTCGCCAGCCTACACTTCACATAACAGGCCTGTAGGTGGCACTTGGGCTTCATTAACTATGATAGTTTCATCACATAGTAAACGGTGCATCATACATAAATGTAAGTGAATTGAATACTGATTACCATTATTGCGACTTTTGGTGCTGCACGGTTTTGTGCCTTGCTTTTGTAGTCATTTAGCATCTATTTTCTCAGCGATGTATGTAATTTGATTTATAAAAAGAGACAAACCGCAGATCCAGATCGCTCCAATAATAAACTCGTCTGTCCCATGTTATTTTCAACCGATTTATGAATAAGAACGGAAAATGACTGCTCCACTTCACATTATTGTCCAATGAAATGTGCCAGATTATGATTGGTTGGTGTAGGCTATTATACATGACAAACGGGCATTGATGAGTTATGTAATATTCTAAAATATATAATATATGGATTTTTGAATAAATCGACACACTAACTTTGATTATTGATGAAAAAAAGTTTAAAATATTGTTTGTTTTATTTATTTATTTATTTATTTTGATCTATTCCAGATCTATTCACTGAAAGAACCATATATGGCTTGAGAGCACAGGTTTGTGAACAGACTGTGGAATATCAGTCAGTCAAGCAACGCCTCAGATTGACAGATATGTACAAATAAACAGGACATTTCAGACTTTTGAGCGATTAGTTACCGTTTTGTGCACATTGTCATGTTAAGAATTCAAATATATTTTGAGTTATTGACTACAATATCATTGCTATTTGTCTGAGAGGGGCACTTTTGAATAATTTTAACCTAGTCCTAGATTAAAATGTAAATCTGAGCTGTTTCAACTGAAATAAAACTTGCACTGACTGATTTTAAAATATATCAGTGCCTTTGTTTTGTCTCAAGATGCACCCCAGTAATGTTTTTATTTTTTTTTTCTAAGCATGTTTATAAAAATTATAAATTGAACTATGGCCTAATCCTAGTTTAGTCTAAACCCTGTCTGTGAAACCGGGCCTTAATGTTAAAATGTATGTTTTTAATGTAACTTTCTCCCTTTAAGTCCTTTGCTCAGTTAAATAATAATTAATGCACTTTTATTTTATTTATTTGGAAAGATCAAAAGAGCAGATTCTTATTTATCCTTGTATTGTTCAACTGGTCGAGGTTGATATAGGATTTAGAAAATAATTAAGTAATGCAAAACTTTTTAGAGATAATATTATAGAGTAATTATTTGAATAAAATAATACTTTGTATACAGTGTGTGTGTGTGTGTGTGTACTTGGTGTGCAGTGTTGAAAGTCACTGAATAAAAGCATCTGGTCGATCCATGTTTTGAGGACAAACAATCAGTTTGCCCTTCGTAATCTTGCATTACATCAGCTGTTGTTTGTCTCTTGTTGTCTACTTGTGTACGGCATTCATCACGTCCCTGCAAACAATTGCAAACAGATAATGTAATCCAAACTTTATTTAAACTTTTAACCGATGCCTCTGGCTGATTTTTAGACTTCTTCTTCTCCACTTTTATTTAATGATGGGACTCATTGTTTATGAATTATAATCATGCCTGTAAGCTACTGATGCACTGCAATGTACTATTTCACAACATGATGTGCTATTAAGCACCGTAGTTCTCTTGACCATCATGTTGAGATTAACTTTCTTTATGTCTGGGTCTCAGAGATCCCAATGCTGTGTGTGAGATAGATAGATAGATAGATAGATCTTTGTGTTGCATGGATTTATTTACGTTTATTTAATTTATTTATTTATTATAAACACACAAATAAGACTGTTAATGTTCCTTAACTGATCGAATATGTACCAAATTCAATTTCAGCTGTAAAACAGCTCTACAGAGGACAACAGTGTCATTATTCAGATCAATTCAGTTCAGTTCGAATGCTTTGACAGTTGAATTAAAACCCAATGGCCTCATGCGTGGTGAAGCTCCTGTGAGATCTGGATCAGCTCTCTTGAGCCACCATGCCCCAAAGTTGTCAATGTTTTAAACCCTTGCACCACATCAGCATCTGTGGATTTAAAGCCTCATCAGGACTCAGAAGAACCTGTAAAATAAGCAACTCCAGAGCCGTTCCCAGTCATTTGTTCCAATTGTCTGAGAGTCTATAAACAAGTGTATCCCTGCGTCAGTTTTGCCCTCTGTTAGCAGCACCTCAGTAATGAGAATTTATTCCCCCATTGCTCCCTTGTTGTCTCAGGAACGGCCCATTTGTGAGTAACTGAGAATTGAGGGTGGAAAGCAAGCTGTGGAAAATCATCTTCACCGAGGACAGGAGCGATGCGGCGCGGAATAAGGGACTCCCGGTGTTTACTGCCATGAGCTAGACTGCCAAGACAACTCACCTTCTTTCTTCCAAGACCTTCAAACCTAATGGCACACATAAATAGAGATGATGAGGAATTCTTTAGCTCAGGAGAACGGCCTCGGCGCCACACGAGACGCGTTTGCAACAGGCCTTCATTATTAACGTAAACAAGCCGCTCGTCGAGGCTGAAGTGAAATATCTTCACTCTTTTGTTTTTCACTGTAAGTGATAGTTGAATTATTCTCCCTCTTCACATCTGAACGGTTCAAGATAATCTCCCACTGAGTCCGAGTTGTTAATCATTTGATTTAATGGTGTAGAACGGCACTAGTCTGGAGATAAATCACAGCCACGTCCAGACCACCGCGTCGTGACGTCGTGAGAGCAAAACAAGCAAACCCCTGTTTGCTCACTACACAAACATCTCAGGTCGACCGCCTGCTGTTATGTTTTCTACTTACTTTATCGTCACAAGTCATGCTCGATGAATATTGAACAGCAGATCAAACGCTCCATTGGATTTGTACATAAACAATATGGCTTCACTAGCTACGTTTTTACGTGCACCCAAATAACCGGACCGATGACTCAAGCCAAAAATAGTTTTTATAACATTGCATTCAATTATGAAAACATTATTTCTGAATGTTCAGTTTGTAAATGTTTTAAAAAAAAATTATTCTCAATGGAAAAATATGTTTTGAATTCTTCTTTGGATGTTTTGAAACAAGTAGCAACATTTTAAAAACATTAGACATTAAACGTCCAACCAAAATGTGCCATGAATGATGTGTAAATAATGCTTTTGTGCTAAAGTTTTAATATTATTAGAGACCAGATAACTCTGAATACACGTTCTATTAACGTTACGAAGAACGCTGTTCATAACTTTGAGGAAACCTTGAAGCTAAAGTTAGCTGGGCTCAAGAAAACACCTCAGTTGATCTGAATTAAATTGAAAGAGGTGGTGTAGACCTGAAATAATCTGATCAACAGGAAAAACAAATAAATAAGCATATGCATGCTTGAATATGACTATTTTCTCAATTGGATTCAAAAATACCCTGCATACATGTGCAATACCATAATGCATGTTGCATATACATCATGAGCTGGTCAGTGTAGGCGACTGAATATTTCCTAAATACTTGTTACAAAAGCTCATCGAGGCTGAAATGCAGTTATGCTCTGGTGACATTATTGCAGTGGCTTTCTTCGTTTCTGAACGTTATGACTTCCGAGTCATAATAACAGGCTTCATAACACGAATGACTTAATTGAAGAACTCTTACATGCTGTTGCGTCACTCGAGCATTTGACTCCATCTGCCCTCAAATACGAAACGTGAATGTATTTTCCTTTGTTTTACACTCCTACCAAAAAGACCACATTGGTAGTCTAAACTGGTTTTCAGAAGCTCTGTCTGGTTTTCCAGCCTGCACGGCCAAGCTGGTCTTCAAGCCTGAACAGGTGATAAGGTTAAAACCTCTCTAAAACCACCGAACTAGATCAGTCTGGTAATCAGCTAATGCCAGAAAGAACAGCCGGTTTATGCTGGTCTACGCTGAAATGCCAGATTCTTATGATTCATATTCGCCCTTCTAATCTTCTGGTCTGGCATTTATATTTTCTCTCTCTCTATTCGCTGTCATCTTTGCTCTCTTCTCGTTGAGGGCTTGCAGACCTCACAACAGTTCTCTCAGTGAAGGGAATCAGCTCGCGCACGTGTTTACTCTAAAACCCAAGCACACGTATTACTTGGCGCTCTTCTGAAAATGGCTCCTCGTTCTGTTTTTAATCTGATGTCATGTTAGTGGAATTCACTAATAGGTCTCTGACTCGGTCTTGCCCCTCTTATTTGGCGTCCTTTTCTCACTGAAAACACACAAGTATGTAGTCTATAAACTGTGCAGTTTGCACTCACTAAAATGGTTTTTCACACCAGCGGTCTCTCAAAATGTAATCATTATTTAAAACATTGTTTATGCTAAAGAAGCCATTCCTTGACTGATTTGAAAAACAAACAAAAACTAAAATGCATGCACGTGTTTATTTATACATGCATGGATTCATTCATATTTACAGTATATACGCAATCTAGGGAATCAGCTGGTGACAAAAATAAAAATAAGAATAATAATAAAAATCTTTTGTTGCTTAGCCAGCATCTCATAGTATTCTCCAGCTTTCCAAAAGCTTAACAAAGTCTCATTGTGTTCTGGCTTGTCCCTCTTGTAAACTTTGGCATCACTGTCTTTTTCAGGAATGACATGTTTATTAGTTTTCATATTATATATCAAAGCAGGCTAATACAAAACAAAAATGTTTTTTCAATTTATAATGGAAAAATCATGTGCCAAACCCAAGCTACTCTTTGTAGTCATCTGTTCAAGCTTGCACATGTGTGTTTTGGAGGAGGAGAGGCATTTCAAGTGTTCTTATTCTTAATCGTTTCTTTCCCATTTACCTGCACTTTAAGTATTTAACTGTGATGATTTTAAGTGTAGATTGTTGTTTAAAACAAACGCTGAGATGCAGTGGATGTGATGTCAATTTTTGCTCTGCCTCTGGGGTTACAGAGTTCTTATTACTGGCCTAATTCTTAATCAAAATGTCGTTTCGGTACGCCAAAACCGCTGGCATTTGGTACAGTACATGTTCTGTGCAAACGCAGACGGCAGATGGGAAACTTTCCCTACAACTCTGCTACTTTAGCAGTTTGATGAGTGTGCGGCAGAATTGTATTTTCCAACCACTTCAATTGAAAAGTCAAAAAATGAAACTGCACTTGCACTAAAAAAGCTGGTATACACTTCAGTCTTTATTTAAAGATCCAGTATGAAAAAATAAAACAGACAACCACAACAATGATAACAACAACTCAAAGAGACTGATATGCTCCTGTCATGGACCACAAAACCAGATAGCAACCAAACACAAATTTACTGTCTACACTATAAACAATGTTATAATAATCATTTATGCAGAGTATAAAGAGATACGATAAGACAAAGTCTGTTCTGCATTTGATCTGGATCTTGATAATGGAAAACACTGTAACATGTTTTCATAATAAAAGAACTGCTCACCACAGAAAGGAATTCATTTAGCTTTGGTTGAAGCGTGTGATGCATCATAACACACTCTCCATTCACACATATCCGACGACCCTCACAGAAAGCTTGCTTTGTATGCATTTAACAGAATTTATTAGATTACAGCTTATGAGTTTGATGTTTGTCATTTAGGGCTCTTCAAGCGTAGCGTCATTAGGAGCTCTTTTTCACTGCATATGTTTAACTTTCTCTTTCCGAGGTAGGTACGGATAGAATTAAGATTGTCAGTAACATCAAGTTATGCAATGTTAGCTTTGCAACAGTAGTATCAACTAAGTCTGTGTTCGATTTAACGATCAAGGCATAAATCTCAATTTCAGATACAAAGAAATATGAATTCCTGGAGTGTAACACAGCAAGTACAGCATTTCCCTCCACACAGTACATCAGAACAGTGGGTATGAATATAATATGATAAAATAAATTCATTTCTTACCTAGATAATGGCATGCATCGGTGAGTTAATTGTATCATATATGGCGACCTGTGGCAGCTGACCGGTGTTGGCAGTTAAAGAAACAATAGATACGTTCCAACATGGACGTCAGAACAAGTAAATCTCACAAAGGAAGGTTTACAAGCTTAACACTCGAGGAATATTCCTGGCTTGAATATACAAGTTCAATACGACAGCACTTGTGACATAATGTTTATAAATCATGGCATTAGAATTCCCAGGGAATGCATCAACTGACAAAATGCATACATTGAATGCAATGCAATTCTTTTTTGGGATAAAACTGTCTGGTAAATGCATAAATGCAAATGTAGCTCCCGCAGATAGTAACAACAAGGTCATGGGTTCGATTCCCAGGGAATGCACTGACTGAAAAAAATGCATATCTTGAATGCAGTGTAATTCACTTTGCATGAAAGTATTTGCCAAATGCATAAATGTAAATGTAGATCATGCAGTTAGCAACAGCAAGGTCATAGGTTTGATTCCCAGGGAATGCATGGACTCATAAAATGCATACCTTGAATGCAATGTAAATCACTTTGAATAAAAGTGTCTGCCAATTTGCCAAATCCATAAATGTAAGTGTAGATCACGGCACTAGCAACAGCAAAGTCATGGGTTTGATTCCCAGGGAATGCATGATACTGACAAAATGCATACCTTGAATGCAAAGCAAGCCTTTTTTGGATAAAACTGTCTGGTAAATGCATAAATGTAAATGTAGATCATGGCACTAACAACAGCAAGGTCATGGGTTAAATTCCCAGGGAATGTGTTGATAAATACATACCTTAAATGCAATGCAAGTCACTTTGGATAAAAGCATTTGCCACATTCATAAATGTTAATGTAGATCAACAGCAATGTCATGCGTTCGATTCCCAGGGGAAGCATGAACTGATAAAGTGCATGCCTTGAATGCAATGCAAGTCTCTTTTGGATAAAACTGTCTGGTAAATGCAAAATGAATGTTGATTGACACACAGAAAAAAAAAAAAAGATATATATATACACGTTTTCTTTAAAAAGCATTACAGTTTTAAAGCACTTACAATGGAAGTGAATGGGGAAAATCCATTAACTAAATAAAACCAGATACTCATACTTGTTTCAATAGTACAGCCACAAGATGTAAACAATATGCAGGATTTTATTGCAGAAAATCACTATTTTTTTTCTGCGTAAAGTTACATCCAATTTTACAATTTCATTGCTATGACAATTTACAATTTACATTTTACAATTTACATGCCATTTACTTTCATTGCAAGGGGTTCAGTGTAATTACTTGCAAATTATTTGTGGTGGTAATCAACATTATGCCACAAATTCTGTCGGTTAATTCTTGTATTGAACCTGAAATGTTTACTTAATCACTGAAATAGAGCTTCAGCTGCTTGTAGAGGGAACATCTCAAGTATGGCTTGAATGCATTATCAATGGACTGACATACAAGGCAACATTACAATCCAATTTAATGTAAATCACAGCAGGTTAAGTAAAAGACTATAATAAACCTCCAAGGTAAAAACACCTTAATAAACTGCCTCCAGCTTTTGGATTCAAGGCATTTATTCAAAGTGCTTTAATCCCAAAGCTATTTTTTTCCAGGCCCCTCATTCAAACTAAAACCACTTTTTACTTAATTGGTTAGCTGGAGGGTGACTGACAACGCTGGCTGTTCTCTCTTACGACTCTTTCTTCAATATTGCACCTTTGCTAAAGTGGCACAGACAAAGAGAGAGGCTTGGAAAAAAGGAGGATTGTTTCCAGTTGCTGATTTTTTTCTTATCTGAATGACAGAATTACAGTTCAGCAGTGCCATACCTGATCTCACTTTGCATTCCAGTGATGTAAGCCACTTAAAAATGGTGAAAGAATTAGACTTAATTGGGGGCAGCGAGTGTGTGTTTTTATGAAAAACCAGGGTTAATGGGGTGGCTGGAAGGAAAATAGACGTTGTGAAGCTTCACTATTTTGCTGTGAAGTATGGGATTCTTCACTGTGTGTTTGGTTTTGCTTGAGGGTGACATTGTGTGTGCTCGTAGCTTGTTCCTCCCAGCTTCACAAGAACAGCACAGAAACGGGAACCGAGACAAATGCAATAAACAATCGCAACCGAACCAGGAATTCCATTCACATTGTAATGAAACAGCGCTTCCATGGAGATTCATCCAGATCTGACAGATCATGACCTATAGGAGCAGAAGAAAAAAGTCATTTGCTCTGTTGAGTTTCATAGATGTGGAAAATTAAAGGCTCTTTCTCGGTATTGATCGTTCCATGTAGAACATTTCCCATCCATTTCCATTGACCAAAAGGTTCTTTAGATTATTAAAGCACGAAGAAAAACATGGTCCTTTTATGAGCTGATCATTGAAACCCAAAATGGTTCTTCTATGGCACTGCAGTGAAAACTCCTTTTGGAAACTTTATTTTAAAGCGTGCAGATGAATATATGCCACACATTATGGAGCTACTGATCCATTAACACACTCAAAAAGCAATTTGTACTTACTGGGAGATTTTGCAGTTTGTTGTCTTGACAAAGCGCCCTGTGTAGTGGATATTGCACCTGACTACATTGTTGGTGTAATCCGACTCATGCACCAAGTACTTTGGGTTAACCTGGAGCTGGAATTTAAACAGAATTTAGACCTTCAGTGCAATGAAAAAGTAAGTGCACCCCATACAATATATATGTGATTACGTATTTTGGACATGCAGGGCCTAAAATTAACACTTGCCAAATGCAAACAAAATTCAGAGTTGGCGAGTACACAAAGCAGTGCTACTCACCAGCTGGCTGGTTACTTTTTTTTATTATTAATTTTAACGGCCTGCAAACATGATGTGGTTAATGTCGGTTATCAAACCGCAAAGACTATGTTGTAATTATATAAACTTTATTTGAAATACAACACGTGCCAAACATCCTCCCGTGTTGTAATGAAAATGGTTTAGAAATCTGTTGTCAACAAAAGAGAAGTATTTCAAAAGAAACATTTATTTTGGCTTTCCACCAAAATAAATTCTCTATGGTTTAACATTTAAAAGCAAAGAAAAAAATAACCATAACTATTAGTATTTTAATTGTACTGTTGTTATATATTATTATTATTATTATTAATAATAATAATAATAATTATTATTATTATTATTCAATAGTAATTTAGTAATATTTCTTTATTGGTTTGTTTTTTAAAATAAATATATACAATTAGATGCATTTCCAAAGTTGTTCTGTATTGATTTTCTCTATTATGTTTTATAATGAAATAATGCACATACAGTTTTATGGCCATTGGCAGATTTAGGCTAGTTAGGATAGTTTTAGGCTCTGGTGGACAGCATTAATGGGTGAAAGTGGATACATTTAACATAAAACAATGAAACGTTGACTTTGAAATCTTTTCCTCAACAAAAATATATGCAGAAACGCACCTGGCATCTGTGGAAAAAGTAAATAGCCCCTACATTTAGTAGCTCATTTCTGCCTATCAGTCTCTTTCCTTGACTAGGAGACATTTTTGGCAATTCTTCCAATTTCTGCAGAGAGTGCTTGCCGTTCAATCATCCATTGCTATGAAAGCATATTAAAACTTAGCCTCAGAGTAGAAGGTAATGGCGACCTCTTTTAACAGCGGTGTACTTCATCTGTTGTGTTATTGTTTTGCTGAAGGTCAGAAAGTGAGCGGCTGGGATCTGCCTGAAGAGGCATGTCTGTATCTGTCTTATTTATGAGCACAGGCTGTGCCGTACGCATACCAAACTCATTGCACCAGCATCATCGATAACAAACAGAAGAGTTGGACGACATGCGTGACATCAAACGTCTCCTTGTGCCAAACTTTTAGCGAGACGTATTGTATTCTGTTGATGTGTTAGATACGAGATATACTCTGAGAAGACTCTCTTTGAAGGTTATAAAAAAACGAATTCTGTGTGAAATAGAAGACAGAGTGTAAATGTTTTGGTCGTCTTTGAGAACGTTACCTTGAGTATATAGTTTCCTGGCTGAACATCAGTGATGTCAATCCATTGGCAATCAATATCTGCATTGTATGTGTCATAGCAACCTGGACTGAGACCCTGGAATATTCAAAAGAATGTATAATCAAAAAACAATGGCATAATGATAATTTTATTGTCAATAAAAATCAAGAGAATGTGTCTCAGAAGTATACCTGGGTATGTGAAGTACATGCGTATCGTTTGAGATGGCCGAAGTCGCAGGTCGTGTCCTCCAGACAGAAGCTGGCCTTGTGTCCCTCCGCCACCTTCCGGCCGCTGCTGACCTCTAACAGATCGTAGTGACTGAACTCATCCATACTGTGGTAATGTCTGATCGGAGAGAGAGAAGAGACAACACTGACATGAAAAAAGGACCATGACAATAACACCTAGTGTTATTTTATTATTAAAGCTGCAGTCCGTAGGTTTTGCCTCTTTGTCACCATCTCTGTTTGAAACCTGCAATTGCAGCTTCCTTGCGTGGGTTGTGCATCGGCACGGCTCTAGCGCGGATGAATCTAATGTTTGGAGGTGAATGTGTGAATTGTCTGAATCAGTAAGTGATATCATCTGAACGAGTAAGTAACAAGTCTGCCACTTTTGTTCTGACCAACTGAGGGGGAAAAAAACAATTACAATAAATCGCGTTACCAATGGTGATTAAATCTAATGATCGGTTACTTAGCTCATATCACATCGAACTGTGCAAATTATTATTACTGTTACACTTTGTTCTCAAATTGTTAATGTAAAGCATTGCTTTATGTGTATGTAGTGTGTATTAACGTTAGACTACATGTAGATTTCAATCTCTGTACAGTCTCATACCATTCGAATTTCATATAAAGAAATTATTTTAACCCAAAAAGCAAATTATTCATCCTTAGAACTGGTTCTCTTTAAAATACAAATCTTGTTTAATCCCACGTAGGCTATCTGTAATCAGATGCATATTTAAAACTGGAATATAATCTAATTTCAGTTGCATGTGTTTCATAAACACAAACCTTTTTGGATTATAATCTGCCATCAAAATTATACATTTAATTATTCCAGCTGTTGTGAGAAAAGGCTATAAACGATCCGCCACCTGCAGCATCCATTGCATTACAGTTTTTCTTACATTGAAGCACCTACTGTAAAATAATCTATGAATTTTAAAATCTCAATGTAAAAAACAAAAACTCAGCCATCAATCAATAAATAAATAATGATCAATAAACATTGAAATAATAATTTAGAGCAATGCTCTTTGTTTCTGTTCAAGTCTTTGAAAAGCATGAATATTCCTGCAGGAGCGTCAGGAGTCTGACTCTATATGTCACGCCACTGTTTCTTACTGTCTGTTTGGTCTTTTGGCAAAAGTGTTTTCTTGGAAAGCTGTGGTAATACCTGAAGGACTGCAGCGGGGAAAACAGGTACTTTCCTCTGACAGAGTTCAGAGTTTCCACAGGGATACTATATTTCCCATAATATGCCAAGCATATTAAATCGTATTTGATGAGGGGATGACAGACATTTCAGGGGCCGGTTGCCAAATCCCTGAGCAAACTACATTTGAATGACAAATCACACACACACACACACACACACACACACACACACACAGTCACCAATGTTAACCACAGAAAAATTGGGCCAGCTAATCACTTAAGGCAACTCTCTTCTACATGTGCAACTGACTTATACTGAATCCAAATAAATATGAGTCAAAATATAGAGTAGTATTTAAACCACAAACTGAGAAGAAACCACCTGCTGTCATCTCACTAAAAGTAAATAAATACAACCCATTCTCACTCCCGAGGCGTCAAAAACTGAAGCATGGTCAAACGCCTTTCGCGTCACTATGAAGACGCCAAAAGTGCCCCTAGGCGTCATTATATGACAAAATAGGAACTCCATTGCTTTCAATTGCTTGCTTTATGCGTCAGGTCAAGACGCTTATGGAAAATGACAACGTTATCCTCCGTTGTTTTCAGTTGTTTGTCTTAGTTTAATGGTTTGCATGCATTTGTAAAAAATATAAATAATTTTATATACATTTATACTTTTATTGGAGCACCTAACCCCACCCCTACCCTAAACCTACCCACTTCTGAACAACATAAAACACGTAACAGGCAAATATAAGTGCAGTCACAGGTATTTACTGCAAAAACTGACCATAAACAAGCAGTATAAAAGCATTACAAACAAGTCGTGTTGCATTCCAAGTCTTCTGAAGCCATACAAAGTCTTTATGCGAAGAAGAGAGCAAAACATAAGGTTTTAATCGCTGAAAATGACCCCGCTCTGTTAACGTGCTCGCATCTCATTCAAAAAGATACAACCGTGTACCGTCCCGTAGCGTGACGCAATTGGTCACGAGACACACAAGAGCCAATAGCATTTCACAACCAAGGCTGACGTAAGGCTTCTTCTGGCGGCATTTTTTGAATTCGCGCACAGAGTCAGACTGCAGCATACAGGATTAACGGCGGACGGAGACGGCGATCGCGTCTATTCCTCTCACAAATCAAATGTTTTGCCTCGGAAGACTTGGAATATTAATATTTTTTGAATAAATCTTGTGTTTTATTGACAAGTGGTAGGTTTAGAGGCAGGGGTTGGGTTATGTGCTCATAAATGTGTAAATAATGTAATATAAATAAAACTGTTGTGGCTGTTTACATTGAAAAATCACACCCCAACATATATGCAATAATGGCACTGTTATTACCCAATATATAATTTAATAATGACGATAAAATTCCCAGTATGGCGTCGGCATATTGACGCTAAGGGTTTCCTATTTAAAGCAATGGAGGACCCTGCAAGTCGAAAAATGACGCTAAGGGGTACCTTGAGCATCAAAAAGCGACGCCAAGTGGTCCTGACCAAGCTTCAATATGTGACGAGTTGGGTGTGAGAATGGGTTGATAAATATTACTGCTACCACAGTTAACTAACAACTTATTAACTACTTCAAAATTATCTGTTTTTACAGCAGTTTACAGAAGTTGTTAGTTTGCTATCTTGATAAACACACACACAAACAGGGACCATAAGTTATTGGACAATTGACTCAAAAGCAGGTAAAGGGTCTGGAGTTGATTCTAAGTGTGTCATTTGCATTTGGAAGCTGTTGCTGTGAACCACATCATGTGGTCAAAGGAGCTCTCCATACAAGAGAAACAGAGGATTGTTAGGCTTCAGAAACAACACAGATCCATCAGAGAGAGAGAGCAGGAACATTAGGAGCCAAATCAACAGTTTGCTACATTCTGAGAAAACAAGAGCGCACTGATGAGCTCAGAAACATAAAAAGACCTGGACGTCCACAGAGGACAACAGTGGTGATGATCAGAGAATCCTCTCCATGGTGAAGAAAAACCCTTCACAACATCCAGCCAAGAGAAGAACACTCTCCAGGAGACAGACGTGTCTACAATCAAGAGAAGACTTCACCAGAGCAAATACAGAGGCTTCACCACAAGCTGCAAACAAGGCCAGAGCACTTCTGAAAAAGCATTCTTTGGACGATTGGAATTAAGATCAACCTGCACCAGAATGACGGGAAGAAAAAAGTCTGGAGAAGGCTTGGAGCAGCTGATGATCAAAGCGCACAGCATCATCTGTGAAACACGGAGCAGTGTGGTCATGGGCTGCATGGCTTCAGTGGCTCTGGGTTACTGCTGTTCAGTGATGATGAGACAGAAAACAGAAGCAGCCAGATCCATTCTGAAGTGTATAGAAATGTACTGCACAGATTCAGTCAAATGCAGTATAGCTGATTGGGCAGCGCTTCATAGTACAAATGGACGATGACCCAAAACATACTGCAAAAGCAACCCAGGAGTTTTTGAAGGTAAAAAAGTGGAATATTCTGCAACGGCCGAGTCAATCTCCTGATCTCGACCCGACTGAGCAGCATTTCACTCGTTACAGACAGAAAGAGCCACAAACAAACAACAACTGAAGTCCGCTGCAGTAAAGGCCTGGCAAAGCATCAGAAAGGAGAAACCCAGTCTCTGCTGATACAGTTGTCAAATTACATTTGAGCCCCTGAAAATGGAAAAAGATACATAGATAGATAGATAGATGATAGATAGAAGCCTCTAGGAACCAAGGCTCTCTACGTCTATCAGAAATCCTGAGCTCTTACATCAGAGATGAACGGGCCAAAGTCGGTCGCACCCTGCGACTCTGACTGACGTTGACGGCGTGTTTAGTGTATGTCTGCACTTCACCTTGCTGTTGTCTTTGTGCATGCAGAAAGAAATCAAAGCACTGGAAAGCAGTTTCACCGGCTATGGCAGTTTTCATTTCAGCTATTTGTAATGAGACGTCAAGGACACTTTCAATCTCTACAAAAATATCAAACATGTCGAAGCGGAGAAGTGCGAGCAATTATAGATTAGCTTCTGCTCACTGACAAACATCTCCCTGCAGTTCTTCTTCTTCAAAGGGAGTCAGGTGCTTGTTCGCATGCACCGTCGTCATCACACCGCTCAGCTGTCTAATTGCATTAGAAATGAGTTAAAGTGCTAAATACTTCATGTACTGACATTTTCAGGTTACATTAATAATCTGTTTATGAGCAAATGCTCACCAGCCATAGAAACTGACATTCGTCTGCACCTCGACTGAACTACAGTCAGCGCTTGCATTCATTTTGAGATAAAAGGTGAAGCGGGGATGAATGTTGGTGCTAATGGGAGTCAGGTTTAGTAAAACAAAATACAACTAAATGCATCTCAGCTGAACACACTCAAACCTACAGACTAACTAAACTTTCCAACCTGGTCTCATGGCATTTACGTACCTCTGCACACTTTTTGTGCGACACCGTTTTATGTACCTTGCTGCACGTTTCGCCGCAGTTTCAAATAGAAATGTCCACTGAGTGGCGCTAAAACACAGGTTCAATATGTGAACCCTGCCACGTTTTTATTACGTAGATATTGGTACTTATTGCTGTTTTTTTATTACGTTGCTTCAGGTATTGCGGCAGTTCAGAATTCAAATATCCGGGGACTGTCACTAAAAGTTAATGCTCTATCGTGTTGGAAATATGCCCTACACCAAATCCAGCCCTAAACCTACCCGATAGTGTTAACAAATGCAAAACTGATATAAAAACGTATTAGCTGATGCAACTGTGCCATTTGAACTTCCTTTTACGCAGATTTTAACTGCTTTGTCGAACCGTAGTTACCCGGGATTCGAAGCAGTGCTTCTCGTCTCCTAAGTCCGTCTCCTTACTCCGTGAACCACCGAACAAACTTGTCATCTATGAAAACCCATAGATATGAAGCTGGATGTGTGCCGTGCTAACGTTCAAAAGCATCAGTTTTCAAATCTCCCAGCATATTAATATTGTTTTGAAGTCATAGCATGATATTCTTCTAGTTGTAATTGTGCGAAAATTACGCTTTATTAATCGAAACTCTGTAAATTTGTGTGAAAGTGTTCATTTATTTTGGAAACTGCAGTGATATATACTTATTGGTACGTATTTCATGGCACGCTAAAAAGTGCACCCAGGTACGTAAATGCCATGAGACCAGGTAGAAACTTTCATCTACATTATTGATTGATTTATTTATTTATTGCAGAGTTAAACTGTACTATTATGCACTTCCAATTTAATTTTAACTGTCTACCAGTTAAAAATTACAATTAAATAAATTCCATGATATATCAATTAAAATAATTTTAAAATTCATTAAATTTCATCTCAGTTGATGACATGCATTAATATATATAATATGTAGACAATTTGAATATAAATTTTTAATATAAAGCATTTAATGGACCAAAAGTAAAGACATTTATAACGTAACAAAATACTGTATTTCTGTTTCAAATAATTGTTGTTCTTCTGAACTTTCTATTCATCTGTGAATCATGAAAAATAAAATGTATCATAGTTTCCACAAAAATATTGTGCAGCACAATTGTTTTCAACATTGATAATAATCAGAAATGTTTCTCGAGCAGCAAATCAGCATATTAGAATGATTTCTGAAGATCATGTGACACTGAAGACTGGAGTAATGATGCTGAAAATACAGCTGCGCATCACAGAAATAAATTACAGTTTAACAGATGTTTAGATAGAAGACAGTTATTTTACATTGCAATCATATTTCACTGTTTTTACAGTAATTCAGATTTTTTTTTAAAATTCAGCCTTGGTGAGCAGATTTCTTTCAAAAATAAATAAATAAATAAATAAATAAAAATTATATATATATATATATATATATATATATATATATATATACACATACATATATATATATATATATATATCTCTCTCTATGTATAGTCAGTAAGATTTATCAATATAATTTTTATTAATTAGACTAAATTAACATGTTTAATTGACAGCCCTAATATTTCATTAATCATTCATTTTAATTTATTTTCCGAGGTGGATCATGTCAAGTCTGGGGACCCGAGCTTTGACTAGAATGCTCCCATTATTAGGAACATTAACATTGGCAGCAATTTGCAGCTACAGTGAGATCCTAAATCACTCATTTTCAATGACAGATGACAATTTGAGCCATCATCGATGATGTTCAACACGACGCAAAAGAACAATTCTCACAAATTCTCTGTCTCAATCACGACGCAGACGTGATGTAATGAGCAGCTACAGGCGAATAAACACAGACCTGACAAGTACTGACAGACATTAATTTTCACTTGTCACGAGGCCCAGCTGATTGTACATGGAAATGTTATGGAAATCCCCTCAGAGGATAACAGCCCTTCGCCAAGTGAAACCAAATGCAGAAATCGAAGGTAAGGAATACAAACCAGCTGAATACTTGCACAATCGGGCACTATTATAATCCATTATACTGGGACTTTTAATTAAGGCAGGAACTGCATGATGAGGGGGACAGAAATGACAAATGTAATACCCCTTTTTTTAATTTAACAGGTTTTATTATTATTATTATTATTATTTTCTTCTTATGTCTTACTTTTGATTGACTAAGAAATCAAATATACTGCTGGACAATAACAAAAACTATAAATGACAAATATCTAATAATTTGTATTCTACAATTTTTTCCCCCCTATATTTTCCTAATGACAATTTTATGATTGGTTTAAATACTACAAACACTCCCCGCCCTCATTTTATCACATAATAAGGCAGAAAATATGTATATTTTATAGTTTCAAATTCTATGTGAATTAGCACAACATTATTCATATATTTTATTTATTTATTTATTACCTGGAGATGACACATATAAACCATATATTGTCACAATCGTGTGTTTATTGTCTACATGTTTCATCAGTCAAATCGTCTCTGCTTTTTATAAAGCTTAGCTACAGCGATCACTGAGTGCCTTTGTCCTTATTAGGGATTTCCTTGTGCTTGCCTATTTAGAGTTTTTAGAAAAATATTCATTTTATATACCTGTCAAGGAGTATATGATGGTAATTAATGCAATTCCCTCAGAGCTTAGGCAACTATTAGGAAATTATATAGACCAAAAACCAAATTTACATTTTAGTCTTAAATTGGAAGGTATAAATATAAAAGAAACAAAATGTAATAATAATTATCTTAGAATGATTTGCCAAATTTCCAGTGTTCCTTTAGTCATTGGTTTTTGGAGATCACAATTTCAAGATGTCAACTCGAAAGAGACCTTTAAGATCTCCAGAAGTTTTTGTGTCACAAATAAAATTAGAGAGGTATCATACAAGATTGCTATTCGTATTTATCCTGTAAAACAGGTAATTGCAAAATTGTGTAAAGACATTGACTTGAAGTGTGTTTTCTGTAAAGAGGAAAATGAGAGTATTATCCATTTATTTTATGATTGTATTTGTACAAAATTATTTTGGTGTGATTTTTATTTATTTATTTTTGGTTAAACAAAGTATGACTATTGAATTGCAACTCAAAGAAAATGATGTTTTATTTTATATGAGTAAAAAATGTATTATTAAAAAAAAAAAAAATCACAAATGTAAGTGGGCAGTGAAAAAAAATACTAATTTTACTAATTTTAAAATAGAAATAGGTCACTACCGTATACGTTAAAATAAACAATAAATAACAAAGCAAAAAAAAAAAAAAAACTGTACATTATTTTAAAGCCTTAAATCTACTCTTTGAATAATTTGTAATTATTTGCACTTGTTTACGGACATGTGATTTTCTTATTGCTTTCCCTATTTTTTACATTTTTTTTTAATGTTTTCGTTTATTATTGTATTTGTTTCAATGTAATTTATGTTATTGCCCTTCTTCTTTGTTCTGAACACTGCAAAATAAATAAATAAATAAAATAAAAAACATTCAAGAATGAAAAAAAAAAAGAAAAGAAAAACATATTAGGGATTTCCTGGCACTTCATAAATTATTATTTCTATACGAGTCTGTTTTGGACTTTCTGCATGAGAGCGCCCTCTGGCTTCGAGTATGAATGAAACATGCACTGCATGAGAGTGTTTAGTGCTCTATAATGTTCACATCACCTCATTTTGGTGAATAAAACGTCAGGTCATGCATAGACTATCCTGTCTCTTTGACTTCAAATGTAGATTTATTTACACTGGCCCTAGAAAACCTGTACGTGAACACACTTGCCTAGAAAAAGTGCAAGGGACTGATTTACATTTTATTAAAAGTCCAGCACGTCCCCTGTGTATTCTATGCCCATGAGGTCTCCACATATACAGATGTAAAAGAGAGACTCACTGGTGACAGCTGTGCCACTCCCAGGTGTGACGAGGTCGGTTGGGCATGAAATCAGCCGTCCCTTGGTTCTTCACTCTCTGAGGGAAGCGCAGAAGAACCCTGACACTGTAGTCTGTGGTGTCATCACTATAGGCGGAGCTGAGGAGAAAAAAGAAAAAGAAAAAACTTAATGAAGGACTGCAGCACTGAGTAATGAAACATGTTGTATATATGAGATGAGCTCATAACAGCAGGCTGGGATTTATATGATGTGACACCACCCATACTTCTGCATCAGACATCATCTAACACTCTCCTCGTTAGTTGTTTGAAGTACTATTGTATGGTGTGGCGTAAACAGTTGTAAAGGAGTATGGGAGGGTTATTGTGTAAATACTGCCTGGCCGGCTTTGTTTTGCCTTTTCATAAATAGAAGAATTAAGGATTCTCACCTGGCCAAACACTTCTCCTCTGCAGCACAGCGTAAGGAGTACATATGGGCTCTTTGAATGTATGTGGAGGCTTGGACATAATTCGGGTCAGGAACCAGGTCGGGCAAACCTAAAAACAGGAGACATCATCGGGTTACAGTGTAGAACCAGTTGCTGAAGCTTATTTCCTGAAATTACACTGAAGGAAAAAAAAAAAAAATTCTTAACTGGTCTTAGTAGGTCATAGCTCGTCTAGGCTGGTCTTCAACCCTGGTCAATCTGATTTTCAGCTGTACTGTAGAATAAAATGCACCCAAAACCCCCTAAACCCACATGATAAGTGTCTAAACTTTAAACCCACCACCTGGTCACCTAAAAAGAATGTAAAACCTGAAAAACACCCCAAACCACTCTAAAAACCACCAAGCTGACTAGTCTGTCCCCCCCAAAAGTGTCTAAAACTCTAAAACCACCAAACTGACTGGTCTGACCACCTAAAACATGTCCAAAACCACTTGAAAACCACCAAACCAACTGGTCCGATGAACTGAAATGAGTCCACAACTCTAAAAACACCAAACTGACAAGTCTGACAACCTAAAGTTTGTCCAAATGCCTGGCCACCTGAAAAGTATCCAGAACCACTTTAAAACCACCAAACTCACGAGTGACAGTCTGACCATGATGAACATGTCCAAAACTACTCTAAAACCACCAAACTGACCAGTCTGATCATGTCGAATATGTCCAAAATTACTCTAAAACCAACAAACAGACAAGTCTGACCAGCAAATGTCCAAATCCCTTTAAAACAAGCAAACAGACCAAGAAAAGTGCACCAAAGCAGAAAACTGACCATCTTTGGAGATCAACTTTGACCATAAAAACCCGGCCTGTTTTTCTTTAGGATAACAATGTCAGGTCTCATAACACACTGTCCTGGGGACAAATGTGCTTCTTTAATGTTCTGAGCTGTTCTGATGTTACATACTATTAAATGTAAAAAAAAAAGAAAAGGTAAAATATTTCAAAAATGGCTGTATCCAAATAAGCATGCCTTTGACAAAATACACAAGAGATGAAGAGGGTTTTGAGGAGGTAATGCTGAATCCTCACAGTATAATGCATCAAACATTGTTTCTCATCTGGTTTCAAGGTCACGCAAAAATAAGAAAAAAAGAACAAAGTGTTGCACGTAGAGAGAGTACAAAAGATGAGGGAGAGGTGACAGTGAAACGAAAATGAGATCACTTCCCTGCTGGATCAAAATCGGGCCTGTGACCAAGTTTGTTAAAAAAAAAACAGAAAAATCAAGAAAAAAGAAAAACAGAGCTAGCGGTAACAGCTAATGTTCATAAAACTCTGTACAGGGCCAGTACAGAAACTACTTATCACATTTATTTACACTTAAAATACAAGCTCACATTATGCCTAAATAATCTTATGAATATAATAACAGTGCAGTCTAAGTCCGTAGGTGGACATTAACATTTTTTCAAAGGGAAGGCGACAGCATATTTGCTTTCCTGCTTTGCATGTCATTGATTTCAGAGAAAAGAACCCTGTTGAGAAGATCAGAACCGATGGACTCCAGCGTATGATACCGGAGTCCCACTAGGCCTCTTAATTATCTTAACCAGCAAGACTTTGATGGTCATCCAGCAGCATTTTTTGCCGACAGCCAGACCAGCAATAACAAACATAAACCAGCTTGGAGTAGCATGAAAATTCAGCTGTTTCCAGCAGGGAGGTTCTTTCAAAGCAACAATGTGGAGAGCAGATCTAATCTCACTTCTGCTGGAGGCATGTTTAGAGTTGGGAGCAACTTTCACTCTATAAAATACAATGCCCTTGGTAAGTCTCCTTATTTTAGACTTGTTAGTGCCGCCCCACTACTCCAGTGAATGCTTTGCCATCTCCACCTCTGTGTACACAACTGATTTGCCAGCTCGGTCTGAAACAGACTTCAGGAAATGCCTCAGGAAACTTCCTTGGTCAGCTTTTGTAAACAGTGTAAAGAGAGTGTGAAAGACTGTGGTTATCCAACAAAAGTTTCTTCACACAGTCTGCACTTTTCTCCACAAAATTTTGTTCTCTGGATGCCTGCACTACACCAATATTCATTATAAACAGCTGTAGATTAAGATAAAATTTAGGTTGTGCTGAAGTTGACTTAAATTCCTCATAAAGTCCACAGAAATTTAGAAAAACATGATGACAGCATACTGTTTTTTAGGAAGATGTAAGTAAAATAAATGAATGTCCACTGGTCAGATACAGGCCAGATCTCAACATCCATCTTAATGCTATGAGTCAAGTCAAGTAAATGTGTCCCATCTAATGTTATTTCAATTTCTAAGACTCAGATTCATAGATAATATATGTTCCCGCAGGCAGGAGCTCTGATTTCAACTAATTTGTTTGTGATTGCATCATTGGGTAATGAGTAATGTAAATTTTTTCCACATGTGTACCTTCCAGTGGATTGAGTTTACACCCATTTCCCTAATGACCAGATTTTGTAAACTAGGGTGATTAGTCGTGCGTGAAGTGACTCAAGCAAGAGACAAAGACCATTTCACATTACAAAATGAGCCTTGGCAGTGGCCAGAAACTCAGTCCCAAAGGCCTTACGCACACCCTCCTCCTCACACACTTTTACATATATGCACACACACACACACACACACACACTTTCATTTAGGGGCTAGAAAAATATTTTCTGTTTCTGCAATGGACCCCATGTGTCCTGGGTACTTTCCATCTCCCACTCCTTATGTAGTAACACCCCACAATCCCCCACACACACCGCTCATGTTCACCACCCACCCCGCAACAACCAAGCCACTTGAGCCCCTTACCCCGCCCTCTAAAGCAAATACTGCGAACATTCAGCCTTAGCCCTCGCAATGCAGTCATCACCAAAACCAGAACCAAATCTTCAAACAATGAGCACTCTTTGTGCGGAACGAGTATCCATAGGCACTAAGCGCACACACCAACTACCACATACTCTTACACCCACGCACACATCCCACAACACCTGGTTCCAATAACCCTGCCTCTGAGATGAAGATGGACTTGGAACTTCTTTGACTGTAAATTGAAACACAATGGCAATGGGGGGATGGTAATGAAAGATGCTCAGACATTAGGAGAGAATAATTTTCACTGACTGCTTATGAGGAAACAAACAGAAAAATTTGCTCAAATGCAATGCCCATTACCAGCTGCGTAAGCAAACAGCTTTACAATCAATTCTGTGCAGTTTGAGTCCCTTGAGTAATATGTTTGCTAAATCCAAAGGGCTGCCGGGAAACACAAAGAGATGTCAGAAGAACAAAATTTTTTAGATGTCTCTCTGTTTTTCTCACTTCCTTTTCTTGAGAGAGAGCGAGAAAATGAAACGAGCTCCACACATGCATCCATTTCCCCAAATCTCCAGCCGTGCAAGAGCTTAAGTACCTACTGTAGTTCCTCTGTGATTAACTTTACTTAGCATAGCAGCCTGCAGCCTTGCTCGACACATGAATCATGAGGAAACGCAGTAGCATTCATTGCAATATCTGCAAAACACACTTTCTGGACTGCTGGTCTATGACCCAATAAGCAAACTATTGAGTAACATTAGTGTGGGATGTACAAAGAGATTCTTTCACAAGTGTATACGACGTGGATATGCATCATACCTCTTTGCTGAGGACGATAAACACTCCCTGCATTTATGTTGGGGCTCTCTGCGTTGTTAGAGACGAGAGGGTTGCGTGGAGGTGGTTGTACAAACGGAGGCTGTGGTTGGGGCCTTCCATAGGGGGGGAACTGTTCATACTGGGGGCTTTGCACCGCAGGCTGGAACGATGAGCCCGTGTTGCTAGAAACAGGTACTGCAGCATCTCGAGAGTCCTCGTTGTACAGACTGTGCATGTACCTGTGGTCCAATCCATCAGAGACCGGTGGCTGCGCAGGCTGGGCAGGAACAGCTTGGTATGGTTGACCGTAAGAGGGATAGTATCGATACCTGTCATCAGTTGCAGTACCCCCTCCATTATAGCTACCTCCTCCAAAACTTCCAGTGGAGTACCCACCTCCTCCATAACCTCCTCCGGCATAGCCACCACCAGTGGAGTACCCCGTTCCACGGAAGGGAGGTTCGTGTGACCTGTCCGAAACCGAGTCATGAGGAGCAGAATAAGGAGGCTGTTGAGGGAACGGATACTGTGGATAAGAAGAAGAGGAGGAGGATGAAGAGGAGGATGAGCCAGAGGATGGTCTAAAGCGAGAGCCGGTAGATGACTGGAAGCGACTTGTTTCACCTGTTCCAGCTGAACCTTGACGCCAGTTGTCCGGTACCTGGCCAAACCCAAACGGATGTCTGGCTTGGCCTCTCACAGTCTCAGAGCTTCCTCTGGAGGGTGCTTGCCTCCGTACATTCCCACCCTGTGATCGGCGGTTGAGAGTGTCTGCTAAAAGCACTCGGGGGTTCCTCGCACGCTCCTGAGCCCGAGCCGGGACGTATTCAGCCCCACTGTTGAGAAGACTGAACACACGTCCATTGTTCTCCCACTGAATCATCTGTCTCCATGGGTTTGAGTCATCAGTCTGAGACTGATGCTGAGATTGGGACTGTCCCCCTACACTTCCAAGCAAAACCCAGACCCACCATGTCACGAAAACCACAGGCAGCATATTGATAAGATTTGCATGGAAAACAACTTCAGAAAAAAGTGGACAGTGAAACTTCAAATTGTATCCCTTGATCCAGCAGGTTAAAGGTGGTAAGGCATAGAGGACTTACAATGTCCATGTGCAAATCAGACTACATGCAGTGAAGAAACTTTGTCCTTGGTTCAGTATGTGGTGCAGGCATTGCTGTGAAGAAGGCAGATGATTTCTGAGGCCCCAGGGCAGGCTGCAGTATGAAAAACCTCCCTCTTCCTTACTGTCCAGATGTTGAGTTGTTGTCAGTGGACTGAGCATTGCTCTCAGGCTCTCTCTGGAGATGACTGCCTGTTGCTCTCCTCTGCACTTCACTATTTGCCTCTGACTGCTTACAATGGTCTGTGAAAAAAGAAAAAAAATTCTCATCTCCCCTCCTCTCTCTCTCTCTCTCGTTCCTGCTCCCTCACTCACTCAATCTAACATGTTCTTTTTTTTGAGATCCCACATGGCCCTAGTGCTAGAGCTGTTTCCTAAATTCCAGCAAAGCCAGGTCTTTGCACAGGCTTCCAGAGTCAACATCACCATCTGTGAAGGGACTTGCATATCTAGCGTGCCTGCGCTGACTTCCTTTGATCCTCTGAACAAGCAGGGATGTCTGGTGCGTGGCCTAGGTTCATCCACCCAGGTGCTAGGAGAGCTGTGGTTTTGTCTCATGTTTTTCCAAGCACAATTTTTTGCACTCATCATCGTCATCATCACAGCAGAAGAGAGGACATTAATATGGCAGGATGTTTAGAAATCCAAGTTATGTTCATGATAGGAGGCCAGAAATGTCAGCAGAATTTGGAACAAGCAGTTCCATTTAAAAGCACTTTCCAGTAAACAAAGATAGATGAAAGCAGGCAAATATGCATCACTTACACTACAAAACCTAATAAAATTCTACAAGCCTTATTTTTATATGCAGAGGGAGCCCAGACTCAGTAAACATTGGTATATGTAACAGATATTAGCATAATGCAAAGAAACTATAAAGATTGGAAACTAATCCCGAGTGCATGGTATCAAAATTTAGCCCCGTTTTTAAACATTTGTACCAGTAGGAGCTGAACTCACAAACCAAAATCACATTACTACTTCTGTAGCCAATTATAGCTACCACTGTTACAATATTGCAGATACATATCTGACAAAATGGTATTTTTGAAATATTTCATTGGACTCATATCTTGAGAGTGGACTGACAAAATACTATTTTTGAAATATTCCATTGGACTCATATCTTTAGAGTGGACTTAACTGAGGTAATAAATCATGTACAATTTAAAGGGGTCATATGACGTTGCTAAAAATAACATTATTTTGTGTATTTGGTGTAATGCAATGTGTTTATGTGGTTTAAGGTTAAAAAAACACATTATTTTCCACATACCGTACATTTTTGTCGCTCCTCTCTGCTCCGCCTTTCTGAAATGCTTCAATTATTATAAACCTCATCGTACTGAAAAGTGCGGTGTGCTCTGATTGGCCAGAGCACATAATCAGTGCGTTATGATTGGCTGAATACCTCAAGCATGTGACGGAAATGTTACGCCCCTTACCATATTTAGAAACACGAAGTGTCTCCATGACATGTCGGCGGCAGCAACAATACTACAGAGAGAATAAAAGTTTTGCCTTCTTTCTTTGCATATTTATTTGGGTGGTGTTATGCAAATCTTCCTACACCGTGATGTAGATATGTGGGGGCGTGTTTGAATGAGGCATTTTAGGAAGGCGTGGATGAGTCTTAACTTTTAGAAAGAATATCTGTTTGGGTTTGAGACTTTAATCTTTGCGACTTTACAAATCTTATGTATGCAGGAACAGCTTACAAGACAAAGGAAAACATGAACTTGCGTCATATGATGTTTTATTGTTAAAAACACAGTTTGTTAAGGCTGCTGATCTCAAGAAATAGTGCATCAGCTCCCAGCATTGATGTTCCTGCTTTCTTTGACTGAATGGGTTAACAACTAAGGGCTGAATATATTTTTGACTTCTGAAGACGGATGGGGGCTCATCTGGCTTCTGACTATTAATGGCCAGCAGCTGGTTGCAACAAGCTCCTTATGTTAAGAAAATCTTCAGTTTTAATAACCGTAACATTTCAACTAAGGGTTTTTAATAACTTAAGGGGATTGTTCTGACACTCACTGCTCAAAATATTTGGGTTGCCAAAAAATGCATGCCGCAGTTTTACGTGATGATAATGATAGAAAGTTTACTAAACTTTCCACCACCATGTCCTTTGGCAGCTCCAAAGCTCAGAAGACTTCATATGACTGCACATTTAGCTCCAGAAATCACTAGCTGTGATCGCACCTCCATCTTTGACATCTAAGTGTCTCGAGTTCGAAGCAAAGGTCTGAAAATACTCTGAGACTCTTAACATCCTGCCAACTGCCTCTAATCACCCCTCCCCACAGGCAAGAGCCTCAAGGTGATTAAGATGAAACCTATTCATTTTCTCAACCGTGCTTACTGTTGAACTACTGAATTCCCCTCCAATTATACATCAGCACATAGTGTTGATTTCTAAAGCACAATAATCTTTTATTACAATAGTCATTTACTTTATTTATACAGAGATCTATCCAATGAGACCGTTCAAGTTTTATAGACAAGAATGTGTACTCCTTATGTGAGATTTATTGCAGTGATATTCACCCAAATTCTGTCATCACTGAATCACCCTCATGTCGTTCCAAAGCTGCATGTCGACTTTCTTTCTTCTGTGGAACAAAAAGGAGAATTTGCATAATATACTGGTTCAATCTTTAACCTTAAAAGATTCATAAAAGTAGTCAATTTCACTTCTAATCTGGAATATGATGTGAAATATCTAGTCCACACGAGCCATGGCACTATTATTTCATGATGTCATACGATAACTTTGTGTGAGAAACTGACTGAATTTAAGTTATATTTGCTCATAATCTTCTCCCATGAGCTTGAGAACTGCTATGATTACAGAATCAGTGAGTTAATTCATAAACAGATTTGTAGCTTGAACCCCTCCCCCAAGAAAACAAAAAAAAAAAAAAAAAAAAAAAAAAAAAAAACAAGAAATGGATGTCTGTGAAGGAACACTATTGTGTAAACAATGCCCTCTATAAAAGATTGTAGCAGGTTTAGCATCACATATTTTATGCTGAAAATATCAGTGCTGGGTAGAAACTGATTACATGTAATCTGGATTCCAAAATCAGATTCTTGTGGCAGCCAACAACAACACTGCACATTTTTATATTTAGTTACATTGAAAAAGTTTCAGTTTAATTAATTCAGTCGATCTTTTTACCCTGTTTTAACACAGATTTCTGTGGAGACCGGAACAGGACAGCATCCAAATGGAAGTTAGAATACATCATGCCAGAGCTAATCGGTTACTCTGGAAAAAGTTGGATAAACAAGTTAGCTCATAAGTAATAAGAGTAATCCAAAAGTAGTCAGAAAGTAGTCATTACCTAAAATTAGTGATCTAAATTACACTACTGACTGCAATTTATATCATGTAATATGTAATCAGTAACACACTACAATTTATAAGTAATCTACTCAGCACTGCCGATAATCAGTAGGAGTGTCTATTTACACTAAGTGCAAATAGCCCGCCTTGTTGGCAGAGGCTATTTACACTAACTCCGCCCACCAATGTGTGATTGAGATACTGAAGATGACAAAAGACAGCTGTCAAAACAACAGCTCCAGTGACGTAGTGAATCGAAAGTCTTAAGTATTTTTAACTTGATCGACCCGTGTTCGAATCCGCCTTTTGCCAACCTCTTTCTTCTCCATTTTCAAATCTCATATCACATCGGAAAGCCATTAATTTTCAATAAAAATGAAGGAGATATTCCAAAAGTTGAAAAAGTATCGGTAGGTGTAGCTGAGGGCTTTAGTTTCCCAATTAAGGTGGCATCCATTTAATAATTTGAATTAAAATGATAATGTACACTCAATACGTTATTATTGCATACGGTTTAATAATGTACAATACTGAGGTGCAGATATTTACCACTATTTGCAAAATAAGTAGTATAAATAGCAGAAAATCCTACATTTTTTACATAGTGTAAATCGAATCTATTGCACTTAGTGCAAATAGCTGCTGCCACTTAATCCCAAGTAGGTCTGTAATATCTGGTTAAAAAAAAAAAAAAAAAATACTAGTATTCCCAGTTATCTGAGTTCTGTTCATCTGGCGCAGGATCCCCTGGAAGTACCCGATTTGAAGTCTGCCATCTGTGCTCATGGGAGCTCAATTCTAGACACCATAGCTTTGAGCCACTTAATTTTATCACTTTAGTCATTGCATTTATTCAGAACAATTATTTTAAGGGAGATTCAGCATCCCTTGCCTCTTCTGATGGACCGCCGCTGCTGTCGAGCCGTAAAGCACTCGAAAGAAAAACAAGATCAGAGAGCTAAAAGCACATTAGTCTTTGGTGTGGAAGACTGCCTTTGTCTTTCACTGAGCCACATCTCTTTGATTCGATTATACTTGCAGAATATTGATATGTGCTACGCACCAAATGTCTTTATTTTGTTATTGCCTGCTGTCCTACACTTTTACAGCACATGAGTTAAAAAGCCATGTACTCTGTAACTTTCCAAATAAGGGGAAGCAGAGGATTAGATTACTGCATGACATTGGAATGAATTTTGGGACAGTGAGTTCAAATTGTTCCAAATATCAGATTTCGCCGTCCGTTGTTATCAAAATCAACAGTTGCCAAGCTGTTTGCATTGGCCCCGCGTGGAGCGGGTAACGTCCAGAATGTACTGGAGAACAAGGCATGACAACATTCCTCACAGGATTATGTTTAAACTAACGAGCAAGCGTTTTGTGCCGGCTCTGGGGAAACTGAACCTACCAAAACACGCAGACGGATAATGGACCGGTTTAACGGCACATTTCTGGCAGATGCATGGCAACGTGCTTCAAAGTAAAGCCTTATATTGATGTTCTTGGGATGAAAGGAGGAAAGGTGAGGGACGGCTCTGGAGATTAAACTAGCCACACTACTCCATCACTATGTATGTGGAGGATGTGTTTTGTTAGATCTACACTTCTAAAAATAAAAGCATAAAAAGGAGCTTTCGAAGCAATGCCATTTTGGGTTCCCTTTCAGTTCCCAAAAGAACCAGTTTGTAGAACATTTTAATAATCTAAAGAACCTTTTTCCACAATGAAGAACCTTTTGTGCAATGGAAAGATTCCATGGATGTTAAAGGTTCTTCATGGAACCGCCGATGCCAATAAAGAACCATTATTCTTATTGATGTATTGATGTTCATTACTTGCTGGTTGTAGGTAAAGTCAGATCTGAGGTTTGAGATTTGTGAAAAGTGAATTGAGAAAAACAAGAGAGAGAGAGAATTAGGTGCAACGAAGGGGAAATGTGCAAATGTGCTCATGATACCTCACTTGGGAATTGTAAAATACATCTTTGGCGCTCATCGGCGTTCCAACAGACAATAAAAAGAGCAAGTGAAAAACTGTAAGCGAGAAACACCACAAATATCCTGCTGTTTTCAAATGTCCTGACATCCTGTTTTCCGTTTGTGTCTATTGTAGGAATATCCATCAGCAATGTTCAGTTCTACATTTCCCGGGTCATGAAAACAAATCCTGGGGCAGCTTTGCACAAGGAAAACCCTCAACAGATCAACAGGGCGGTGCTTTCACAACACAAATAGACAGGGCTTTAACCTCCACAGTGTGATTTCCGTATTCCCGTACTCCAGACTTTCCTGTCCCAAAAAACATGTTTGATTAATCAGCCAGACTTCTCTCCTTAGACCACTGTTGTCAATGCAAAGCTCATTATTTTCTGAGTAGGCCTGGCATGCTGTTAAAATGCCAACAGCCTTTCATTCACTTGCGCAACCATTACAAGTCCAAAGCAATTACCCTCAAATTTGCTCGTGTTAGTTAGCAGCTAGGCCACAGCTAGAACTGACAAAAGTGCTCATTTATAGCAGCTGCAAGCACCCGGTTTTTATGTTTGCTCTTAAAAAGGCAATTCTTATTCCCCTTTAAGTCATTTATTGTGTTGAGTAAAGAGGGCCAGGTGTGAAATCTGGCTCCACACAATTGAACAAGTGCTCAGAAGCCATTACGACCGCACGTTCTCTCAGAACGGTTTGTAAGGGACCTGACGTGACTCACGACTGCATAAGTGGCATGTGACATTTGTGCAGCTTTTAATAATATTGCATGAATAACAATCTGAATATCTGAGGATTTAGTTTAGTTTTACTTCAGGATAAACTTTACCAACAAAGCTATATATATATTTGGCACACCGGCATATAAATATAATTAGTAGCTGAACCCTGCAGTGTAAATTTAATTTAATTATAGCCCCTTTTACACATACAGTCTATACTGGTAAATTACAGGTAAGTTACCGTTAAGAGATCATATGTGAACAGGACCTTTTCAAAAATACCAGTAAATTCGTTCTGGCAGTTTACCGGTATGAGAAGTTGTAACATTACCAGTAAATTAAGAGTCATGTGCTCTGTGTGAAAGCAGAAAATGAAAACACCAACAAAAACACTGACCACGCATACCCGTCCATGTTTACAAACACAACACCGGGAGGCGCAGCCGTCTAAAGGTCATTTCTGCTTAATAATGTCACAGAATTTACCGGTACTTTGAGACTGGTGTGTGAATGGTGCTTTGCCTACAAAAAGATGGAACATCGTTGCCTGTGTGAACAGTGCATATTTGTATTTACTGGTAAAGTCGTTCCGGTAATTTTACGGCAATTTACTGGTATCACTGCGTGACAGGGGCTTATGAGAAAGGACCTTGTTTGTAAAACTGAAATGGCAATCAGTGGTTGATTTTGATGTTATTTTCCTTGCAACTTTATTTAAAAAAAATTATATTTAATTTTATTATTAATAATATTATTTACTAATAATAAAATAAAACTATATATATATATATATATATATATATATATATATATATATAGTTTAAACTATATATATATATTTTTTTTTTGGCACTAAAATGATGCCTCAGTTTGGGCCACAACTGACCCCAATACTGCTTGCAGCTGAAGGCATATTCATATAGGATTGGTTTTAAGGATATATTGTATATGTCTAGTATATGTATAAAGTACTACTACTTCCTGAAGGTTTGTCATACATTCACACAGGATATAAGTGATGTTTGTTTGCATGTCTCAGTAGTTTCTTTTACACATTTTACAATTTACACATCGCCATCTTATTATATACAATATAACTTATAATATACAAAATAACTTGACTGTATAAAACAAAAGTTCAGGTCTACACATCAAATTCCGAACCCTCGATGACCTGTGAATCCTAATAAACATTTTCAACCTAATTACACAGCTAGTTATTCCCTCAGGAGATTCCCTTACAGCAGCACCATATGCCTTCATCTATAAACCCTCCTGTTTATTCTTTGTCTCTCGTATATACAACATGTCAGACATAATATCTCCTAAATCGTTGTTTAGATCTACACAGCTTAGTATTACAATGTGCCAAAATCTAAAGACGTGTGTATGATGCCTCGCTGTCAGATTAAACCATTTCAAAAGCTCAAAGTCTGTGTGTTATGAAAGGAAGGTTACACGAGGGGGTTCAAAGTCTGAATACTTACTTTTAGAGACTTTTAAGCTTGCATGTGTTTCAAACAGGTGTTGAATGTGGTGGTTCATCTTGAAATTCGCTGCAGTTTGTCAGAAGGTCATAAAGGTCTGGGGATTCTGGTGTTGTCTTCTATCAACTGCTGACAGACGTTCTCACTGAAAACCTCACTGAACAGCAGAGATTTGTGTGCTCTTATTGCACATTTTTAGAGCCAGCCAGAAATGAAAATGAAAAATCATTTATTCACCCTGATGTTGTTCCAAACCTGTATGACGTTGTTTTTCCATGGAATACAAAGGGAGACATTTTAAAAGTGATGGTCATTTTTTTCCGTGCAAATACAATAAATGGGTAGAATGATTTCAAGCTACAAAAACGAATGCAAAAGCAGCACAGTATCCAGGATATTATTCAAAAATGAAAGGCATAACGGTTTGGAACGACAAGCAGGTGAGATGATTTCATTCCCTTTAGGTGGAGGAATAAGTTACATTAGTTTCAAAATGAAGGAAGACTGACTTCAAATGTTTGAGTCATATAATCATTAAATCATTAATTCTCCATTCATTCACCCATCAATACAATCATTCCAGGATCTGATGCAAGCCAGAAGGCAATCTTAACAGCACTCAAAGGTTTCCTTCTGAATTTATTTCTAAAAGCATCTTTAAACATAAATGCTGGAAGTGTTTGTGCAACTCCTCTGGTATCTTATGTTGCCCAAAGCTAGTTTGTATTTTATGAGAGTGTTTTATGTTTGTGCATGTAAAAGTGCCCTATCCTCGTCTTCTCTCCGGGCATGTAATGCATCCTGGCATGAATAATACTGCATGCATTGCTATAAGCAAAATTTTTCACAGATGGGTATCACACAGAGGGCCTTACTCTTATCTTGAGTAGTTAGCCACTTACTCTTGGGCTTTCTGACCAATTTCTACTTTGAGCTGAACGGTAACCTCAGTTTCTTACTCTCTGAGGGGAAACCAGGCATGGAAACACTCACAGTAAACAGTGCAGTTGCTCAACATAAGTTGCTTCTGAACACTGGGTAAGTTTATAGCAAACAAACACACAGTACTTTACTGAACGATTACCATATTCATGCACCATGAGATTCACATTGTACATCACACTTTACTGCGGTACTGTCATATTGCATGTAAAAAACAAAAAAACAACAAAAAAAACAAAAATCAAAACAACAACAACAAAAAAAACAACTACCTATTCAAAGTACCATGCTTTTTGGTACTTTTTGTTGCTAAAATGTAGTCAAAAGTCTGGATTTACTATGCTACTTTCTGCCACCTAGTGTTAACTGAGCACATACAGTAAACCATTTTTGCAACACAAATACTTTTAATCAATTAATTTTTATCTATTGATTTTTTGGAGGGTCAGCACCTACTGGATCTTTAGACCACTGCTTTCTTGAAACAGCAGCATCTTACACGCAGGCATAAGTGTCGAGCTTGCTGTTTCACTTCTCAGAAAATAAAAGTACAGATGATAGAGAATGAGCAGCTCAGGAGTGCTTTAAAACTGGCTGATGTCGGCATGTTAATTCTCTCTGTTATGACTCTCATAGGAGCAGAACATCACCTCATCTCTCTCCCTCTCTCTGTCTTTCCATCTCTAGACAACTAACTATCAAAGTGCTGTCCTGTAGCTGATGCGCTACTTCATTAATTAAGCCCATATGTCGCTCCCTCCTCATAATGTAGGATTTTCTCCTGACTGAGCATTTGCTGTGCTGGGACAAATACATCACCTACAACACAGAAATACTGCAGGCTAAAGTCAAAACCTTATATTACATACACTGAAGCAGAGGTACTGCATGTTTTTGAAGAAAGTGGCCAAAGTAAGTGGACAACCGAAAACTAAAACTAATACTATGTATAATTGCTCCTTTAGTCAGTCTGTGTTTCTGCAGGTTAAATCGTTTCGCCAGTATTGCTGTTTATAAGTGAGGGATGGAATCATTGATTCAACCGATTCGTTCAAGAATGCTTCAGGAATGAAACAAGTCACTCATCAGCGAGTCATTGAATTATTCACTCAACTGATTAATTCAAACCACTGATTCATCCGAGAACGAAACAGCTCAGTGATCAGCCGTAAAACAGTGATTCTGTCCAAATTCCCTATAAAATCATAAATATTTCCCTTACAGGTGATTGGTGAATTCCGCTGTTGCTTTGTTTGGAATTATTTTTGTTGGAGGAGCAAAAAACAGACAAACAATTGTGTCTAAAATGTAAGTTTGATTTGATTATCAGCGACTTAAGGATATTAGGAAAAAAAATCACCTGTAAGGGAAATATTTATGATTTTATAGGGAATTTGGACATAATCACTGTTTTACGGCTGATCATGGAGTCGGTCAGCAATTCACTGAACGAGCCGTATAACATCAACTCTGCACTGAATATTAAAATCCAAATATAGTGAAAACACTATTAATTAGCACAGTAACAAGATCAGCAGTTTAAGACATTAACTTGTAAGCACAAAACACAAGATACTTCTCTTTTCAATATAAATAAGACTTTATTGGATCAATCTAAGACATGTAAACTAATCTAACACATAGTAACAACACTAATTTGTGGAAATTCAGCACATTGTGAATTCCACAAATCTGAATGCATTAGGCCTATTTGTAAATTGACTGTTAAGATAAAACATTTTGCACAGTTTATTATCTGTGATACCATTATAGCCACTGGATGCCTGTATAGCTCTATGTAACAATCACTAGTTGCTAAGAAATTGTCATCACACTTAAATTAATTTTATTACATGGATACATGTTTAGATATTTTCAATGGCTACTTTTTCACTTTATCTGTTTTTTTGTTCAATTGTTTTGTTGTTGTTGTGTCAGTTATTGCATTATTATTTCAGTCAAACCTATAAAACCTGTTGTTACCCCAAACTACATAGGCCTATATAAGCCTGATCAGTGACATAAAAGTAATCAGAATGCAGCTACCTGTTCTTGTACTCACTCAACTTCCCCTTTAAATAACATGACGCTCTGCCCTCTATACAGGTGCTGGTCATATAATTAGAATATCATCAAAAAGTTGATTTATTTCACTACTTCCATTCAAAAAGTGAAAATTGTATATTATATTCATTCATTACACACAGACTGATATATTTCAAATGTTTATTTCTTTTAATGTTGATGATTAGAGCTTATAGCTCATTAAAGTCAAAAATCAGTATCTCAAAATATTAGAATATTTATATTTGAGTTTGAATAAATGACCATCCCTACAGTATAAATTCTGGGTATCTCTTGTTCTTTGAAACCACAATAATGGGGAAGACTTCTGACTTGGCAATGATCCAGAAGACGAACATTGACACCCTCCACAAAGAGGAAAAGTCACAGAGGGTCATTACTGAAAGGTGTGGCTGTTTACAGAGTGCTGTATCAAAGCATATTAAATGCAAAGTTGACTGGAAGGAAGAATTTGGGTAGGAAAAGGTGCACAAGCAACAGGGATGACCGCAAGCTTGAGAATACAGTCAAGCAAAGCCGATTCAAACACTTGGGAGAGCTTCACAAGGAGAGAACTGAAGCTGGAGTCAGTGCATCAAGAGTCACCACGCTCAGACGTCTTCAGGAAAAGGGCTACCAAGCCACTTCTGAACCAGAGACAACATCAGAAGCATCTTAACTGGGCTGTGGAGAAAAAGAACTGGACTGTTGCTCAGTGGTCCAAAGTCCTCTTTTCAGATGAAAGTAAATTTTACATTTCATTTGGAAATTAAGGTCCCAGAGTCTGAAGGAAGAGTGGAGAGGCACATAATCCATGTTGCTTGAAGTCCAGTGTGAAGTTTCCACAGTCAGTGATGATTTGGGCTGCCATGTCATCTGCTGGTGTTGGTCCACTGTGTTTTCTGAAGTCCACAGTCAACGCAGCCATCTACCAGGAACATTTAGAGCACTCCATGCTTCCTTCTGTTGACAAGCTTTATGGAGATGCTGATTTAATTTTCCAGCAGGACTTGGCACCTGACCACACTGCCAAAGGTACCAAAAGCTGGTTCAATGACCATAGTGTTACTGTGTTTGATTGGCCAGCAAACTCGCCTGACCTGAACCCCAGAGAGAATCTATGGGGTATTGTCAAGAGGAAGATGAGAGACACCAGACCCAACAATGCAGAAGAGCTGAAGGCCACTATCAGAACAACCTGGGCTCTCATAACACCTGAGCAGTGCCACAGACTGATCGACTCCATGCCACGCCGCATTGCTGCAGTAATTCAGGCAAAAGGAGCCCCAACTAAGTATTGAGTGCTGTACATGCTCATACTTTTCATTTTCATACTTTTCAGTTGGCCAAGATTTCTAAAAATCCTTTCTTTGTATTGGTCTTAAGTAATATTCTAATATTTTGAGATATTGATTTTTGACTTTCATGAGCTGTATGCTCTAATCTTCAAAATTAAAAGAAATAAACATTTGAAATATATCAGTCTGTGTGTAATGAATGAATATAATATACAAGTTTTACTTTTTGAATGGAATTAGTGAAATAAATCAACTTTTTGATGATATTCTAATTATATGACCAGCACCTGTATGTATGATGCTACTCCCTTTAAGCACTGTTAGAAGCAAATAAATGTTTTATTTTTTTTGGATGCAAATTGATTCAGCATTTCGACACTTCCATAAGGATGCGTTAAATTTCACAAAGCGGTTTAATTAAGTATGTATTGATCTATAATTGTATTGATTTTAATTGGCTGTAAAAGTTTTATATGGGAATATTACACGACACACAGAACCTTTAACAATGCATTGGCGCAAAAACGCACACCTTTTAGACCAGTTTCATATGAAACATGACTTCTCGACTGCCACAAATACTGCCTAAACAAAATACTGATTTTGTGTACTTTTTATTTACCAATATTTTAAATTGGCCTCTGAACTTGCATGGCAAAAAAAAAAAAACCTTACCTTGCCAAAACACGGACAGAACCCATTGATTTAATGACATTGTTGAGCGCTCCAAATCCAAATGCAAACTTTGCATGCAACAATCAGAGGTAGCAATTGACAACGCTCTGATCCAATGGCATACAGGCATCGTCAGAATGACAGTACTCTAGCCCAATGATGTTGGGGGATCCAGTGGGGTGTCAGTCATATTTCAAGGTGTCCGTGCCACTCTTGATCACAACCCTGTTAAAATGTAGTGGCAGTACGTGCGCTCATTGACACCTCCTCCAGCTGGTGGCGCTCTAGGCGACCACTTAGCTTGCCTATGCCTAGAAACAGTACTGTGTGGCGGCCTCCAAGGCCTTTCTGGCAGGTGTGCCTATGCAGGACATCTGCAACACTGCGGGGTTGGTCTACGCCCCTCACGTTCGTCAGGTTCTATGACCTAGATTTGCAAGTCACTCCAGTCTCTTCTGTTCTCTTGCCATAGCTGTGGTCTTCCACACTAGGCAGGGATTTGCAAGTCTGGCAGCGTGGACATCTCGTTCCCCTAGTCTGACGCAGCTCGAGTTCCTGAAGGGCAACGTACCAGGTTACCTATGAGGGATGCTGCGTTTCAAGGCCATACTTCCGGCATCCCTGCTAGAGTTTTGCTTCATTCCTAGAAGCTGACGCCGGCTGCACCTCAAGTGCTTTTAAGTTTCCTGGTCGTTACGTCACCCACCCGTGATGTCTCGCCCATCGATTTAACTGATTACATATTATTCAGAGCATGATATCGCTGAAGGCATTCCCTTAGCATTTTCCGATGCAGCGTCTTGTTCCCTTGGGGAACCATGGTTACATACATAACCTGGGACATTTGATGGTGACCTGAGTTTTTAACTGGGCTTTTGGACACATCCCAAAATGGTGTGTCGACCAATTAGACACTGTGTTAGCTCGGGTTTCTCCTCCCAATACATAAATCTATGATGTTATCTCATCAGTCACATGGTCCGAACTTTCCCGCTCTTGCAGAGTATAATTTTGGACATGATTTCTATAACCAAAATATGATACATTTGACAAAGAACTGATTGATAGAAATGTTTAAAGGGGTGGTTGATTGCGATTTCAATTTTTTAACATTAGTTAGTGTGTAATGTTACTGTTTGAGCATAAACAATTTCTGCAAAGTTGCAGTGCTGAAAGTTTAATGCAAACAGAGATATTGTCTTTTAAAATTCTGGCAGTTTACAACGAACTACTTCCCAGGTCCTTTATGTCATGAACCTAGATAAACCCCGCCCCCGGGAACATGCAGCAAAGGGGGCGAGGCCATGCTGTGCTGCTTTAGAGAAGAGGAAGAGAAAACTAGGGGTGCACGTAAAAATCTATTCATATATGAATCGCCATTCTGTCTTCTAACGATTCTAATGAATAAAGGTAAATCATGTGTAAAATAATGCGTTTAAAAAAAAAAAACTAAATAAAAAAAACTAAGTATGAACACATGTTTGACTGCACCTCATAAACACAGTCAAGTCTAGAAAAAAAAACAGTCAACCACCCGTAAGCTATTCAATAGTTATTAAAAAGACATATACAATGAGTGATTAGAACATGATAGTCAAATATGTGGGTTACATACAGTGCATAATATTATAAATGATTAGTTGTCATAAGTCCTTTTAAGATGAGTTTTGGTGCATATGGAAAAGGCAGTTTCTGTGCCATTCTGTGGATGTGAGAATGTGTTTCGAGGAACACAGGTAAAAAAGGGTTTAGAAGGAATTTCAGTCTGGTTCTTTTCCTAGGTGGTTGTGGGAAGTCAATCTGAGGAAGCTCAGCATTTCTATCATGGATTTACATGTGATGGCCATGCTGTGAATCTCTTCAATCAATCTTTGACAGTCTCCTTCCTGAGTTGGAATTATCAACAAGTGTTCCTTTTGTTTTGATGTTGCAAAAAACAAGTGCCCTTGCGGTCCGGTGCCCCCGGTCTGCGATTTCTGCCGTGGGTAGGGGTGTTCGATATGACGATTTTTGATCGTGGACTATAAAAATGTCTCCACCATCTGCTTTTTTGAAGAAATATCGTATCGTACTTCAGCGCTCATTATCAGCTGCAGTTCTGGTGCCGCGTCTCTATACTGTACAACGCAACATACATTCAGTGTTAACTCAGCGGTAGAGTTACTCTCACGGGACACTGCACTTATTCGCAGTCACAAAAGTACATTATCTGCATCTGCTTCAAAGACTTACTGGTTAAATGATTCATTCGTGTGCTGTTCTGACGAGCGCCTTTTCTGAGCACATACACCAAAAAGCCTGTCGAACAGCGCCTGATTACTGAACTAAGTTATGTTTTGTGCTAATACTGTCAAAGCACACAAGGTTTATGTATAGACTCAGTTGGTTATGTCTAAAATGAAAGTAAACAGCTGAGAGAAACGGATGCGTGTCTGTATATTAGATGCGTGCAGGTCTTAAAGGGACAGTACTAAACATGCTGCCGACTGTAATTAAAGGGATAGTTCACCCTAAAATTGTATTTCTGTCATTATTTGCTCACTCACATGTTGCCCCAAACCTGTATTAATTTCTTTCTTGTGCTGAACACAAAAGAAGATATTTTGAAGAATGTGGCTAACCAAACAGTTGCTGGTTCACATTGACTGTAACAGTAGGAAAAACAAAAAAAATACTATGGAAGTTCCTGTAGACCACCAACTGTTTGGTTTTCCACATTCTTCAACATATAATTTATTTTCAGCAGAAGAAACTCGTTCAGGTATAAAACAACTTTTGAGTGAGTAAATGAAGGTATAAAAATAAAACACTAGCCTATTTTAATTTTGGGGTGAATTATTCCTTTAATGTTAATAAAACACCAAACACAAAGAGAAAAATCTCTCACTACTCTTGACTGAAAAACTTTAATACAGTTGCTTTAATAGGAATCAATCTATATAGTGTTTTATTTTTATATTTGTTCATTCAATTTCTTGAATGCTCCTGCTAAATATGCCTATTGTAGACTATCTGAAAATAAATCACTGTTTATTTTATTTGTATATTATGTGTATTTGTAATGTGTATCTTTGCTCTCATTTTTTAATAACAAAGATAAAATAATGACAACGATTTTTATTTTCACCCACTTTGGCTTAAATATCCGCCATACTTTTTTATATTTTGTTACCTTGAAAGGCTTTGTCTTTATAATAAGGAAATTAGTTTGGCTGTACTGCTCAAACAGCTTGCAAAATAGAAAATCCAACATGACAAAGAATTGAGATTAATAATGTGAATCGTGATATTTCTAAAAAAAATCATGATATTCTTGCCATATCGCCCACCCCTAGCCGACGGGGACCAAACCCATACCCCCCACCTTCAGGATCCCATCACGGTATCTCTGTGCATTAAAAATGCCATCAATAAAATGCACCTGTGTTCGTTGTACCTAACATACGCCTGCCCATACCATAACCCCACCACCACCACAGGCCACTTGATCCACAACGTTGACATCAGCAAACCACTCACCCACACGACGCCATACACGCTGTCTGCCATCTGCCCTGTACAGTGAAAACCGGGATTCATCTGTGAAGAGAACACCTCTCCAAAGTGCCAGACGCCATCGAATGTGAGCATTTGCCCACTCAAGTCGGTTACGACGACGAACTGCAGTCAGGTCGAGACCCGATGAGGACGACGAGCATGCAGATGAGCTTCCCTGAGACGGTTTCTGACAGTTTGTGCAGAAATTATTTGGTTATGCAAACCGATTGTTGCAGCAGCTGTCCGGGTGGCTGGTCTCAGACGATCTTGGAGATGGAGGTCCTGGGCTGATGTGGTTACACGTGTTCTGCGGTTGTGAGGCCAGTTGGATGTAATGCCAAATTCTCTGAAACACCTTTGGAGACGGCTTATGGTAGAGAAATGAACATTCAATTCACAGGCAACAGCTCTGGTGGACATTCCTGCAGTCAGCATGCCAATTGCACACTCCCCCAAAACTTGCGACATCTGTGGCATTGTGCTGTGTGATAAAACTGCACATTTTAGAGCGGCCTTTTATTGTCGACAGCCTAAGACACACCTGTGCAATAATCATGCTGTCTAATCAGCATCTTGATATGCCACACCTGTGAGGTGGATGGAGTATCTCAGCAAAGGAGAAGCGCTCACTAACACAGATTTAGACAGATTTGTGAACAATATTTGAGAGAAATAGGCCTTTTGTGTACATAGAAAAAGTCTTAGAGCTTTGAGTTCAGCTCATGAAAAATGGGGGCAAAAACAAAAATGTTGCATTTATAATTTTGTTCAGTGTATATCAAACAGTGCGACGTCGACTTGGAAACTGGGGATATATCGATTTGAATCGTTGAGTTTGAAATGTCCTAACGAATCATTCAGAGTGGGTTCGAATCAATCTGACAAATTTAATCAAAAGTAATATGCGACTCGAAATGAACTGAGAACTTTTTTTATTTTTTTATAAAGAACTGAGAACTGCTATCGTGATATTATGTGTATACTTCGCCCTCTATGGACGATATTTAAAATCGCGATTTGTATGACTTAAATCAGTATCGACTGCATGTTCATATAGGATTAAATTGCAGGTCTAGTTGAAACTGCATGTGTATGTTTTCTGTAGTAAATTTTGTTTAAATAAAATGTATATATAAATTGGTATGTTAAATGCTTTCTTTGAATGTAAATTTTATGTTCAGTGAAAACACTTAATTGTACAGTATATAATGTATTTAATAATTACATAATTATGTAATTTACTTATAGAATTGAATGTATAATTTATGTATGGCATATAATTACATATAATTTCAGTAATCTAATGATAAACCATTTATATTTATATATAATTGTATATTTTTAAACATATTGACTGATTAATTGGAATCCTATGTTGAGCCCACTGGAATGCATGCACTTTTGATCAAGTAGTGTATAATGATTCTTTGCTTCATTAATGAACGTCACTTAAATGCAATTTTGTATTGGATTTGTGCAAAGGTGTCTGCAGAGTGTAGATAATAGCAAGCTGAGAGAATGTGTTTTTACGTGTGTGTGCGCTTGCATGTCGAGCTTGTCCTTCAGAGGAGCTGAGAGATGGAGAGTGGTGACAAAGGTACAAACATTATTCTCCTCCTGCTGTATTTTGAGGTCTTTATTACTGTCTAATGCACATCACTATTCATCCAGCGTTCTCTCAGACCCACCCACAGCACTGTTCCTGACACCTCATAACACACACACACACACACACACACACACACACACACACACACGTAACGTCCTTTATTCACTGCTGAAGTAGCCCACTCAGAATTCCACACTCGTTCTTACACAGAGAAAATGAGAGCGAGAGAAAGGGAGGGAGAGGTAGGAGGAAGGTGAAGTAAAAGAGAGATCAAGGATGAAGCACACTGGCTCCAGCACGCCACAAAAATGTCACTACGGGCTCCGTTATAAATCACTGACCGCTGTGATGTGTTTACTCATTATACTGAGGTGCAGTTCTGTCATCCAGTGTCTCATTTAGTCCTCCAGAACCCAAACCCGAGGCCGCTATGGCCTGAACGCTGATCTTATCCTCCCAGCGGCTGGGCCGAGATAAAATGCATCGCGCTTAGCTCACCGACTAAACATTTGTCTCAGACTTTAACTGAATTGTTTACAGAGGGCAGGTCGGTAGTATAGTTCAGTTATAGCAGAAGCAGACTGCTCACATATAAACTCACCACAACAGATTGTAGGAGAATGCAACTCTATGAAGCCTTTTTTGCATCATATTTGTGATATTTGTCCTGTACGGACGTTTTAATTGGATGTCATTTTTGTAACCTTTATGTTCTATTGAGATTTATTGTATGGTTGGGGTCCCATAAACTCTGCGCATGTGGTGTTTTCGTTTAAAACTAAAAAAAAATGTTCTCCCATTAATAGAGTGATTTACACCGGAAGCGGCCGTTGCAGCACATCGCAATACTCCTTCGCTACTATGGACACTTAATTTTTGCCCTACTTCTATTCTGTCTGAAACTGATTTAGGAATATCATATGGCATATCTGTTAGTTCCTCTTATTAATTTTTCATCATAATTTATTTTTATAACTTCTGATCACTACTTCAAAGCCAGTGTGTCAAGTTTACTGGTCTCTGACCTTAAGTATTTACTGGTTTATAAACATACATTTATAGTAATACCAACATCTTATTTTTGAATAACCTTTAAAAAAAAAAAAAAAAAATCATACTTTAGTAAATCACAGTGACATAAAAAGTCTACATTATGAGATGAAAGTCATACTTTTTAAATGAAGTCATAACTATGACTAAACTCACACTAACTTGACTTTGTGTCATAATTTTGACTTTTTATCTCATAATTATAACTTAGTATCTCATAATGTAGACTTTTTATTTAATATTTTTCAGTTTTTATTTCAGTTGTCTCACTATGACCTAGTATGCCATAATGTAGACTTTGTTTCGTAATTATGAATTAGTATCTCATAATTTTGACTATTTATCTCATAATAAAGATTTAGTGTCTCATAATGTAGACTTTTTATCTCATATTTTTAGTTTTTGTCAGTTGTCTCACTATGACCTAGTATGCCATAATGTAGACTTTGTTTCATAATACTTAATATCTCATAATTTTGACTCTTTATCTCATTATAATGGTTTAGTGTCTCATAATGTAGACATTTTATCTCATAATTATGACTTCTCATATTTTAATAATTGTGTCTCACAATAATGATTTAGTGTCTCATAATGTAGACTTTGTTTAATAACGATGACTTAGTGTTTCATAATCTACTTTTTATCTCATAATTATGACAGTATCTCATATTTCAAACTTTTCATGTGATTTTATCTCATTATGACTCATCTCATAATTTAGACTTTATTTCATAACTATGACTTAGTAGCTCATAATGATGATTTACCAAAGCATTTTTTTTTAATGTTCTGTAAATGTGTTTGCATAAAGTTTATTTTTACCATTGGGTTTTTGCTAAAATATGTAAATAAATTAATGTTTAATGTTTATTTGATTACTTTATTGATGAAGCTCATAGCTGACTTATCAGTGGTTACTAGTGAATGTTTTGAAATGATTCTCAGCTTTGATTTCAGTGTAGATTACAGTATGGATATTTCACACATGTAACTTACTACAGGTATAGTAACGCTGTGTCTGTTTTGGGTCAATCTGGGTTCTCTAAAGTGCAAAACACGAGTAATGTAACATTTTTCAATTTGAAAATGGTTTATAATCAATTATTTAAAAAAAACAAAAAAACACTAGAGTCATGAAGTATGAACCTAATACTCAGATGTTAAGTATGTTAACTAAGTTTGAGCTGTTTTAACAATCTACCCAGACCCCAAACAGAACATGAGAATGTCGAAGACGAGATAATACACATCATGAACAAGTACACTTAAAGCAAAGAGTAATTGTTCATGGTTTGACAATCCAGGTGCTCTTCAGAGCCTCTCTAGCTGCTTTTACGCGTAACACAAGGGCACTTATGCCTATACCATATCCACATCACCTTCACCACATAAAAGACTTTTAGCAGACATTCATTTATTTTTCCACCCTTCACTCTATCTCTGCCTGAGATAAAGTAACAGTCTATTTATGTTGCTTCTGAAACATGAACACAGTTGTTTCAATATTTCAGAAAGACTGATACAGCCTCACGACTTTAATATAAGAAGTCAAGCAATCAGGCCCTGATTTAAATCTGACTGAAGGCATAAAGCCCTGCGGTAAAGGAGGAGGGCAGGTCCACTGCTGTACAAATGAATGTAATCCATCTTTGGGGCAGGGGTGAGATACAGGTCCACATCTCTGATACACACACACACACACGCAGCTGTCCAAGAGCGACCCTTTAAATGTCTGGAGGCAAGCTGAAAATAGGGAGCTTAATAATGAGGATTTACTGTCTGCAGTCAGTTTTCTTGTAAATGACTGCCAAAGGAAGTTCATAATGTCTTTTTTGTTTCTGTATACAGTGCGCTGTGCACTGACAACAGTATGCAGTGATGGAGGGCATTTCTATGTTCACCATGAGCATTTTCTTGCCATCATCAAATAAGGGTGTCATGTTATAATATAAGCTTCTAAAGGATCATTTATAAAACGGACAGCTCTGACTCTACATTCTGATTGGATGGGCACATCATGTGTTAATAAAATGCTACTGTATTTATATATAACTGTAAAGAGCCAGCAGATTATTTCTGCAACATCTTTTTAGTGAATCAAAAACATTCAGATTTACAACTGATTTTTTAAAACCAAAAATCGAAACATATAGCATGACCAGTGTGATACAATTACTGAATCAGAAGCATGCAGCACAACCAGAATAATCTGAATCACAAACATATGACTCAAATGGTTCTTCTGTGAATCAAAAACATACAATGACAAACAATCACAAACAAATAGATCTTTATAACGGTTATTTTTTTAGTGAAGTAAAAACATACAGTGACATTCAGTGTGGTCTGAATCACAAACAAATGACTCTTAAATGAGTTATTTTTCAGTGAATCAAAAACATACAGCGTGACCAGTGTAGGACAAATAATAAACATGACTCTTTTAACACAGTTATTTTTAGCGAATCAAAAACATACAGCGTGACCAGTGTAGGACAAATAATAAACATGACTCTTTTAACACAGTTATTTTTAGCGAATCAAAAACATACAGCATGGCAAGCGTGTTCTGAATCACAAACAAGTGACCTTTTAAATTGGTAACAAATGACTCTTTATAATGGTTATTTTTCAGTGAATCACAAACATACAGTGTGACCAGTTTAGTCCGATTCACAAACGAATGACTCTTTTAAACTGGTTCTTTTTGTTTGTTCTTGTCTAATATGTGCCTGCACTGCCATTGTCTGAATCTAAGCTTTTCAATGCCCAGTGCATATGTGCAGATGACAAACGAATGACTCTTAACAACATTGACTAATACATGTAACTATTGAACATCGTTGTGTTTTCTAATATTGTTTTGTAAAAGCCACTCATAGTCGTGTTGTTTTAGGTTGTAAAATCAGTGTAAAGCACATCCTCTGGTAGCTTGTTGTGTTATTCTGCTCTGGATGGGCTTCCCAAGCTGTTTTCCTTTCTCTCGCTTTATTCTGTCTGCAATGCCAGCATCAGCGAAGATTAGTCACACTGTACTGTCACTAATACAAGACAGACAAACTCTGACCAACACATATTCTCAGATAAACACTGCATACATACTCAATGCTCTCACAGACTGAGGTTACGCCGAGGGGAACAGACTTATAATTACTTTTCCTCCTGTCAGTGTTTTGCCAAAGTGTAAGAGCTATTGATTTCTCAAAGGTGATATCGGTTGTCTGTCTGCGTTCAATGGGAGGGTGCGTATCTTTTTGACCCTTCTCTGCTAATATGATTTTATAACGTGTTAATAATCTGCATGTTTGTGCATTTTGCACCAGAGAAGAGTGAAAGTACCTTTACTGCCCTCAAAACAACATCTGTCGCTGGTTTTAAGGAGGCCAACCTCCCTCTTAAAGTGAGATTTTATTAGGGTGTTAAAAATGACTGCTGAAACTTCAGGGAGTTATTTTTATATGTGAGAAGGCCACAACATTTAGCTATAAATGAAAGCAAAGAAACTGCACCTCAAAATGTTGCATTAAAGATTAAATCTGAAACAGTGCTAAAATCACTTTGCAAAAAATAACCATTCCAGCATCGGTTACAGTTTTTATTTTTTATATCATACTCAAACTCGCAAAATTTCCCTAAACTCATTTGTAATAATGTTAAGAAGGTTTTAGAAAATGCCAAAACAGGCTTTTATGATCATTTCCACCCTGTTTTTGACCCTAAGAATGAAATAGACAACAGTGTTGCTCTCAAAGAGTTGTGATTCTTCTGAAGGACATGCAATGTTATTATTTTAGTTTCATTGATACACTATTGCAGCTTTTTAATATTTTGAATTCAATTGTATTTGATATTTTCATTTTAATTTTAGTTAAAGTTTTAGTAATTATGTAGTGTTTTCTGTCATTTTTATTATTATTTTATTTTTTTTGTAAATATGTCTACATTTTTAGCTTTAGTTATTTTAGTACCTCATAAAACTCAGTGAAAATGATAAAAGTTGCCTTGGCAATAGCTGAATTAAGATTTTATGATTATTTTATTTTATTATGGTTAGTTACTGTTTATTTTGCTTTCACTAATGAAATGGTTTTGTTTTTAGATTTAGTTATGGATAATAATAACCCTGATTGTACAGCGGGTGCTACACAGCCAGAATCAGCACAAGAACTGGCAGTATTTTCCCAGATTTTACTCACATTATTTGTTCTTCTACTGTTCAGGAATAATAAGCTCATTTTGATGGACCAAGTTGTTGAACACCAAACCGGTGGTGTTTGAAATATGTATCCATCTTTTAGACATCAGAAAGTTGTGGAAGCCCAGAACTGGAATAAAACAGCATGTTTTCTCAGCACAGTGAACTGAAGGAAACTTTGATGCCTCATGATACGACCCATTTAATCTGGATGTTAGCTTTTAATTAGACGAGCCTCTCTCTTTGGCCGCTTTACGTCTCAGTCTGAGCGGAAAGCTGCTAGAGGCGCCAAGCTATACGTTCCTCTTAATCTTTAGAGTTCAATTTGTAACATTTGTGCCTCCAATTAATCAGTACAATCCTGATAATGCACACCTAAGGTTATACATATGTTTGAGAGCTTGAGTGTCCACAGGTGAAAAATTGGAGCTGTCTGGAGATTAATCATGTTTGGGTGGAAGCAGAGCGAGAACGAGCGAGAGATGTGCCACGTCTCTGGAGGGAACGGCTCTAGGCATGAGTGACTCTCAGTGGGTCGAAGCTGATTAATTGGCAACCTGTTGAATGCTGGGAAAGGGACACACATCATAAAGCACAATATAAAGGCATTGGCCACAGCAGGCGTCTCTCACCCTTTGTCTTTCCCTTTGGGTAAAATGATCCCGCTGGACAGAGCTGTCTCACCTCGAGGTGTCAATAAAGGCCTTTTAGCTGAAAATGTGATGAGGTGCATGCGAGGGCAGAGGTTAAAGGTCAAAGGTGAAGCTTTTGATTTCGGTAGCAGTTTGTATTTATTATTAAGTTTGTGTTAGGTTCGTATAGAGCCTAACAAGAAATGGTTGCTTTGACCGGAAGAGACCGTCTGATTGACATGTAGAGCAATCAATCGCAGCAGTATTTTAGTCTTTAATTTCATTTTAGTTAAAGTTTTAGTAGTTTTGTGTGGTCATTTCTTAAATTTATTTAGTTAGTTGGTTAGTTAGTTAGTTAGTTGTAGGTTTTTGTATAATTTATATGGTTTGCTTTTATTTTAGTTTAGTGTTTTACAGCTACCATGCTCATTGTTATTATAATTTTGAAATTGCTAAATAGTATTACATTTCTCATAACAATTTAGCGTCACTGCTTTGGGCTTTTTAATGTTTGGATTGTAAATATTTCCATGTTGTTTTTTTAATTCTGTTTTTTTGAAGTTGTAAATAAAACTAAGAATAAAATAAAATTGTAGTCTTTTTTCTTAAAAAAAAAAAAAAAAGACATTTAATTATGTTACTCGCCAGTTTTATTTTGTAAGTATTTATAAAATTTACTAGTAATTTCTGAGTTTACTAGTAGTTTCTAATTTGTGTGTATATAAATGGAGGTGTTAGTCATAAATGTTTTAGATGAGTTGAGGGCCATTACCTTCATTTATGAACAAGCTCTTTGTTAATTCAGAGACAATTTAATAGATGATGATGAGGACAATGTCTTTGCTTCAGGAGTGTGTAGTCTGTGCGCGTGATCTAAATATCAAGACGCATAACTCACTAAAGCCAGAATCACTCCACTGGAGACAATTAAAGCAAAGCAACGCTCATTTTTCAATTTGCTCATGCCTTTCAAATTGATCATATTTTTTTCTCCTCACTGCGGAAAGCCATTTGCCAAAGAAAACAGATGGTTTGTCATTTTATGAGTATTTTGTTCTTCTTTCTAATATGATTTGGAGTTTATCTGCTGTAAACTAAAGGCAGGATTCACCTAAAGAGAGCGATGTGTAGCGGTACGACTTCTTAGATGGCGTTAAGGAGTTTGAATATCAAAAGTCTCTCACGCATAATATCAATTATAGCAGAAGATGTTAGGATGTTTGAGACCCGACCCAATGGTTATAAATGGCACATCCAGAACAGTAGATGGCAGAAGTGGACTATATTTTCACCTCGTGCGAGACCAAAGGTGGCCATGCTTTTCTTCTTCTCTCCTCTCCAACACGTTTTAATGGTGTTTCTCTCTTATATAAGAATGCAGTGTCTTTTATGCTGCTCTTATCTGCAAGAAATGACGCCGCACTTCCCCATCAGCTCTCCCACATGTTTTATCATATCTGGAAAAGTGTCACGCTCAGTCAGAAATCACAGTCTTCCTCATTTCTCCCGAGTGATCTGGCTTTGATCGCTGACCTAATTAATGGAGCAATTGATACACGTAAATATCAGATTAGCTATGCAAATGATCATGCAGCAAAAACATGCCCTCGTTTAGAAGTTACAAAGGACTTTTCCTCTGAATTACACATGCAGGCATCAGACAAGATCTTGCAAGTGATGCATTTAAAGTCAACACAAAACTATTCCAACCCATTTTACTTTTGTAATCTGATGTGTTCAGTGAGAAAATATGAGGCTGGGGCTTGATTTTATCGATTGGGAATTGATTGGATTGCAAAAAGTGGATGTTAAATACCAGAATGGTTAAAAAGAAAGTGGAATTCAAACCAAGAGTCATTTTGCTGAAATCTTATGAAGATAAACATTATTATATGTGACCCTGGACCACAAAACCAAGTGTCAATAAGTGTCAATTTTAATGTCCTAATGATTTTTGGCATAAAAGAAAAATGGATAATTTTGACCCATAAAATGTATTTTTGGCTATTGCTACAAATATACCCCAGCGACTTAAGACTGGTTTTGTGGTCCAGGGTCACATATTATATTATATTAAACATACAGTATATTATTCAAAACATGTATGAATTCATTTTGTAGGATGTTAAAGTACAAATGCTAAATAATGTGGTTGCTCTTTCCCATGCTGTGAATTGGAAATTAAGTTTCTAAGCTTCAAAAAGGTTTCAAACGGACCAGAAATGTGGTTCATTAAACTCATACGATATATATCATTTTTAAATACGTTTTTACAATTCAGAATCAGTCTGAAACCATTCAGATCGGTTTTGTGTACTGAATCAACTGATTCACTGAAGAGATCTGACTCAAAGGATCATTCTTCTCTGAATTGTATCTGGTCTGTCTTGTTTTCTAACAAACCTGGCATTGTATACGATGAATATACTCAGCTCTGTGAAGAATTGCTTACGTTCCTTTATTGTAAGTCGCTTTGAAAAAAAAAAAATGTCTGCTAAATGCATACATATAAAAATGCTTATGAACTGGCCATCAATTTCCGTCAAGATCTTGGTTCATCAGATTGTCTGTTTCTTGTCTGCTTTTGTCACATTGGCATTTGACAGCCCTCATTCACTTTTATATAAAAAGAGTGTTTGCAATAAGTATGTGTAATTTTGGTATTTTTGGATGAACTATCACTTACGGGAAGTAAATAGCAAAGAAAGAAGTCCAAAAAATGAAAACAGAAGGCAAACATTTGAGAAAACAATATCGAATCATACAGGGGCGAGCGGAGGAGGAAGAGGAGGGCGATGGACTCGTGCCCCTGATGTGGGGAGAAAATAATGGAAAAGCAGAGAAGCTTAAAAAGTCATCTTTCTAAAATGACTTGATTTTTTCCAGCAGGCCTGTGCCCTGTGCTAATAGCGATGGCTGTCACAGCTCTTTCTGCACTGGAGAGTCCAGGGATTAACAGCGAGAGGAAGCCCGACCGGACTCAGACGCACTGGGCCAAGCACACAGATGGAGACGGGCCTGGTCCGGCGCTCAGAAACATGGAGACACTTCAAATGTTTGCTCAGATTTCACTTTCACAGTCCAAGTGTCTCTTTGTTTTACAGGGCGAGAGCAGGAATAAGTGAATAGAAGAAAGTTTTAGGGGTTTGAGGCCCTCTAACCACAGATTAGATGAAGTCGACATGCTGTTCTAGTGAATGTCATTAGAGAGATTATATATAGTGGGAGACCGGGGCTAGTTGTCTGTCACATTGTTAAAAGGATAATTCATCCAAAAATAAAAATTCAGTCATCATCTGTTATGTCATTCCAAATCAGTTCCAAATCATATCAAGAATATATTTTGATAATTGTTGATAACCAAACAGTTTTGGGTCTCATTGACTTTCAGTCTATTTTTTTGTCTATAACATGGAAGGCAATAGGAACCGGAACCGTTTAGTTACCAACATTCTTCAGTGTAGTATTTGTTTTTTGTTCTGTTCGATTTCTGTATAGGGACACAATTAAGATTTACTAAAAATGTACTTACACATTTGTAGAAATGTGTCTCTGCATCAGTGTCTCAGCAATGGATGCTCTGCAGTGAATGGGTGCCGTCAGAATGAGAGTCCAAACAGCTGATAAAAACATCACAATAATCCACACCACTCCAGTCCATCAGTTACTCCTATTTCAGTTAAAAACTTATTAATGCTGGATTTGTCTCAGCTTTTGTCTTCTCCAGATGTTAACTGATGGACTGGAGTGGTGTGGATTATTGTGATGTTTTTATCAGCTGTTTGGACTCTCATTCTGACGGCACCCATTCACTGCAGAGCATCCATTGCTGAGACACTGATGCAGAGACACATTTCTACAAACCTGATGAAGAAACAAACTCATCCTAATCTTGGATGGTTTGGACATTTTCAGCAAATTTTCATTTTTGGGTGAACTGTTCTTTGAAGGTTTTGGCATCAACATTTTCACTGTCATTGTCAAGGGGGAAAAAGATACAATTAATTCAAAGCATGTTGACTCTTTGTGACATGCACTAACAGTGGGGCATGTTGTCACACTGAAGTTTGCATTTGAAACCATCATGTAAATCACTTCTAGAATAAAACAAGCATTTGATTACTTTTGACTAGAAACCTTACTAAATTAGGCCTAGTCTCCTCTACTACACAGATGGAGTTATTTAGCATATGACGTCTGTATGGCTGCAGGAGAGTAACTACATGAGCATGACTCACACAGAGGACAGAGACCATAAGATATCACTGGCATTATTACTGCACTTATTACACACACTTTTACGTGCACATAAACACTGAGGACACTGAAAAGAAATGTCAGATGACCTTCATTCGAATTAAGCTCAAATGGACAGCATGTGTGTGTGATTTCTGCTGGATGGCACATTTCTGTATTGGAGATGAACCGTTTTCAACAATTCCTTCATTTATTCTTATTAAATTTGACATCAGACATCATTTCTTTTACCTTTTACGTTATGTATACAAGGAAAAGCTATTAAACAATATAAATCCCTACAAATACATCCATTACAGCCGCAGGGTATATTACAGTTGACATGAGAGGAATCTGGGCTCTTTATCATGGCCACATAGATTACTGTTAGACTGTATTGTGCACTCCTTATTTGGGAGTCACACTCATGGTCTTCACGGTCAAAAGTGACCGGACACCTGAAATTTTTTTTTTTTTCTTCAGTAAAATCAATCTAATATATTTTTGTTCAATAATATTTTTTCTTTTTTCTTTTGCCTTTTGATAGAATTTTATGGTACTAATTAATATTTATGCAATATTACGATACATTTTTCCCATTGAAAATAGTACACATTTTTTTTCTAATTTTTTTCTAATTTTTCAATTTATGCAGTATTTCAGATGAAAATAGACACTAGGCCTTTAAAATCAAATTTTTGAATGCAGATTAGCACCTTCTGGTGTGAGCAAAGAAAGAAAAAACATGTAATTTCATGGTGTAACCACTAGTTGCCTGTATAGGACTCTATAGAGAGTCTTGTGAATTCCCTAGTTGTTTTTAGACATAATTGTTTACTTTTATTAGGTTGTGGATATAAATGTATATTTAGGCATTCTCAAAGACTACTTTTTGTCAAGGTTTATATTTGTTTTGCATTATTATTATTATTATATAGGTTATTATATAGGTTTTTGCATTATTATTACTACAGTCAACCCTGAACACAGAAAGCATTTTGTTACACAAAACATTAAAAACTATAAAAATGTAACAAAAATGAAGAGGAATATTTTATCAGAGCCTAATCCTTCAGGGTCTGATCTGATTTCAACCTCTTATTTCACTCTTCTAACTCATTTTGGCTATATGGTTATAGCCGTACCAATTCATTTGAGTGTGTATAATTGTGTATGTGTGTGTGTGTCTGTGAGTGTGTGTGAGTGGATGTATCTGTTTTACACTCTTGATGTTTTAGAGTATAACCCATTCCTTGTTGTCCACTTTTTAACTGCATTGTAGTTGAATTATTGATTTTATTTTACATAGTTGCTGTGTTACAGGCACACCAGTTCATTGGGGTGTGTGTGTGTGTGTGTGTGTGTGTGTGTGTGTGCGCGTGTATGAGTGGATGTGTTGATTTTGCACTCTAGATGTTTTAGAGTTTCACCCCTTCATTGCTGTGCAATGTTTTTCTGCATTGTTGGGGATTTGTAGACTGTACACACAAAAAATTTTTTTTTTTTTGTAATTTTTTCCCGTTTCCCATTCATTTCCTATGGTCGGTCATTTTTGACCGAAGACCATGAGTGTGACTATTTTTTTTACGACCATTTAACTTTTTTGAATCATGCCCTCAATTTTTTTGTGTGTTCACATACCAAGTGCCATAAAAGTCAACGAGTTTCGTACCATTCTGGTGAAGCTACGATTTTTTAAAATTCAAAATGTAAATTCTCCGGTCAGAAATGACCGAGAGCGCACAATTAAATCAATTATGTGTGATATGTAGTTGTTCTTAAATATACCTGGGTTTTTTAACCCATAAGAATCCGGACCAATTTCTCTTTATAGGAAAATTATGGGGCATATAAAACAGACCAAATGGACCACTTATAACATGTTTCTGCAGTTGTTTTTAAAATACAAGCCCTCCTTGTGAAAGATCTGTAATGTTACACATATGTCACATTGGGCGTTTATTTCTCAATTGAAAAAAAATAAAAATAAATTATCATGTTTTTTGCTAAATAACAGTTTTGTTTTTTTTCTGTTTATTTGCTTTTCCACAACATAAACATCAAAATGATTACTTTTCTGGGAAGATAAAACAAAAACCTTTTTCAGAAGTAATACAGTTTTTGCATTTTATTTGCTTTGCCACAACATATTTCAAAACCACATAACTGTTACCATTAAATGTTACAACAACTCAAAATTCAACCTGTTCAGGTATATGGTTTAACCATAAATTAATTTTTAGATTTTTTTTATTGTTTTTTTTTTTTTTTTCACATCTCGAAAATGTGCAAACTAAATAAAATAAAAAAATAGCTACCTCACACTGGAGGTAAACATGTTAAACATGCACGTAGATTTGTTAAAATATGCTTTGAAATGAGCAGCAGGAAATATATAACACTAAAATAATTGAATCAGCTAAATTAATTGAGCAGCTCATTACAATTTTTACCATTTTTCTTAATGTGACAAATACGTCACATCAAAATTCCACCTACTTTTATAAGGTTAAGAGCCCGATGTGACATATATGTCACCACAATATCTTTGTAACTTGTTTTATATCAATTTGTTCAAGAAATGTATTAAAATCAGGTTAAGAGTAATCTAGGATATGTTATTAAAATATTATAATTGTTGCATGGGTTGAAACATACCTTTAGTAACAAAAACAAGCATTTTAAAAATTGCTGATACTGCAACATATGCTAACCAGACAGGACACCATTTTGGAAAAAAAATGCACACATTGTCACATGACTGAACCTGGATGTTCATTATATGTCACTTAGGGACTTCCTGAGTTGAAAGTGAGGGATAATGCTTTAACAAGACCTTTTCAGATAATCAACAGTGTTTGTGACACTCGTGTCACCGTGGGTTCTTATGGGTTAAACTTGTTATGCTCCATTTAAAAGACTCTCTTCTTAAATATAAAGACAGCTATACATTTTCATATACAAATAAACTGTATACTGAAAGAAAATGTACTATACCACAATGTATACTACAATATGTATATAAAATCTATGCATGTAACTAAGAAAAAAACTTGATGTGTGAAGTATATTCCACAAAATATTTAGTTTCTATTTTTTTTTTTTTTTAATTTTAAACTAATAAGTTAAAATTTTATTTTATTTTATTATTTAATTCACTTTACTTTGCATTGCATTGATTTGCTTTGTTTTGGTTTCCATTGCATTGCATTGTTTTGTATTGTTTTACTTTGCTTTGTGTTGGATTGCTTTGCTTTGCTTTGCTTTGTCTTGGTTTCCATTGCATTTTATTGCATTGCTTTGTATTGTATTGTTTTGCTTTGCTTTCCATTGAATCGCTTTGCTTTGCTTTGTGTTGCATAGCAGTCATACTGCTCCGATGTTCTCTTCTTAAGCAAATATGTTCTGATTGGCTTTGATAGTTACAGTTTTTTTTTTTTTTTTTAATTGCTAGCAAGTGTTTACCAATACTTAAAGCACTTTTTTCTAAACTCTTAACACAGCAACGCACCTACATCACACAATTAGCCAAATACTTAATTTTCTGGGCAAAACCACATTTGGTTAAATGAATACAAACTCTACATTTCAAAATGCTAAATACCCTTTTCTACATACTAACTCTATTTTTTCTTAAAAAAATTCCAACATACATGGCCTTTGGTTACTATGCAAGCTTGTTTCCGTCACAGAATAAAAAAAGTAAAAACAATAATTGTAACCTTTTTACAGTATCTCAAAATTCAGACTTATATTATTGGAATTGCGAGTTTTGCAATTCAGACTTTATCAGAATTGTGAGATACTGTAAATTCACAATTGCAAGAAAAAAGTCAGAATTCTGAAATAAAAAAAGTCACAATTACCCTTTATATTCCATGGCAGAAATAAACTTTCATAGGTTCCACATGTGTAAGGGGAAAAAACAAACAAACATAAAACATGCACAGTCTAACACACATTCTCACTCCTCTCCCCTGCCTCTTCTCCCTTTTTCTGATCCAACTACTCTCCCTCCTACAACTATTCCTCTCCCTCTCCCAGGCATTATTTTTTCTCTCTCTGATTCTTTGTGTTGTTCTGCATCCACAAAACCAATTCAAAGAGGTCTTTTTTTTTACTCCATGTTGTTGATGTAATGGAAAGAGCTTCAACACCTGACTATTCCTCCAACTGAGACTGAAATCAGCTATTTCTAAATATTTCAGTTACTTAAAAGTACTTATCAGTTGTTACAATATTTTATATAGAGAATTTCTTTTTTTTTCAATACTTTTGAGCTGCTGTTGTTGCAGAAGTAGAAGCTTTATACTGTATTTAAGGTTTGGAACATTAGGTCTTCATTTCTGACATGCTGTGTTTAAGCATTTGTAAATAAGACTAAAATGACCCATGGTTTTGGTTTTGGTTAATCTTGTGTGAAAAGAAAATGTAAGCATTTTAGAAAGGTAATTTGACTGCATATTGTGTGAAAACAACACAAATTGTGTTAATTGAATGGTCACAACAGACGGATGTTGTGCTAATTGTGTTTAGAGTTTTGAGAATGTGACTACAGATTGGACAAAAGGATGTTAGCAATTGAAAAAAAAAAAAAAAACTGTAACAGCAACTTCACGTTGACTGTGGACAAGCAAATGTTGCTGCAAACAAGTAGTTCTCATCTTCTGCAGCCTCAGTGTTGAGTTTTTGTCTAAATTTGCTTAGCTGCATTGGTTCTGTGTTAAGACATAAACATAAAGATCTGAGACAGTAATGAGTCATTATGCATTTTAAATGTGGCCAGATTCAGCTGTGTAGAAACGCTTCTGGAGATGAAGAACCCTGCACTTGAACGCACCGCGTGACAATGTAGCCTGTTCGTCCCTTAATTAAAACAAGCCACCAGCTGTTCTGCCAACAATTAAATATGAGAGGTAGGAAGGTGTGGTATTTAAAGAGAGTTTGGGTGGCATTGCTTCTTTTACAGATGATTTAGCAAGCAGCTGTTGCCGTTTTGAAGCTGGATGTAAGTAAGTTCCAGTCAGCCAAATCACTTTCTTTGTCTGTATTTGTCTCTTGATTTGGACGCTTCAGCGTCTCATGGACGGCCAGCTGCACAGAGACACCCGTGAGACTCAGACTCCAGTAGTATAAATGACTTACACCAAAACATCGGCTATGTGTGTTTTTATATTTCAATACAATTAAAATCCTCTCTCTTCCCCATGTTGGAAGAAACAGTATATTTCTGCATTCCATTTTGAATGTAGGACATTTAATTGGTATACTATTATAGTTTTTGTTCATATGTATGATGTGATATATTTTGTTAATATAATGTTTTAAATCAGAATATATATGTGTGTTTGTGTGTGTGTGTGTGTATATATATATTGTTATGTGTATGTTTCTGTTTAGTTCCGATTTGCCCTTATTTGGTAGTTCCTGTTCTCGTTAGTTATTCATTGTTCATTCTTATCATTCATCTCGTTTGCTCATTAGTTTGCCTGTCTTTATAAGCCTCCTGTTTCTGTTCAGTCTTTGTCTCGTATTGTATTTCAATGGAAATAGTTTGTTGATGTTTATTAAAGACTCCTTTTCGTCTACTCCTTCGTTCCTGTGCTGATTGCTACAACCACGTCCCGTGACAGAAATACGAGACATAATCAGAAAGTAAGTTGTGTCCCTTTTCCCCGTGTTTTTGTTTCCGTTTTTTGAAAAGTGTTTTGGTTTACCTGGTTTTGCCCGCGGCGATGGAAATATCCGCTCATTTCTCCACCCTAGCCCGCAGAGATCTCCCATTCGTGGAGAATGCGTGGGAGTTCTGCAGGATCGCCGGGAATACAGCACTGGACGACGCCACACTCAACATCTTGATCTGGATCAGGGCAAATTACCATCGCCCCATGGACCTCCCAGACACCACAGGACTGAGCTGGAGGGAAGGGATCCTCCGGGGTCTGGAGAGTGTTTTGCCCCGATCCAGAATCAGCCTGCCGTCCAGTCCGTCCGCCATTCTCCATTCAAGCCTGTCCCTGTTTCGCGGCTCACTCAAGCCCTCCGCCATCCGCGTGGAAGTCAAGCCTGCCGTCCGCGGACCACCCCAGCCCTCCAGTGTCGGCTCTAGCGTGCATCTCAGCGCTTATGGTTATGGCGCTACCCGCAAAGTTCTCTGCACCTATCCTCACCCCAGCGTCTTCTAAGCCTCCGCTGGTCCCGTCCAGCCTTTCTCCGTCTCCCTCTTCTCCGCTTGTCCCGTCCAGCCCTCCATCATCTCCAGAGTCTCCTTCGCCTCCGCTGGTCCTGTCCAGCTCCCCATCGTCTCCTGAGCCTCCTTCGCCTCCTGTGGCCATCAGCTCCACTCCTCGTAAGCGCCCTCCAGAGCCCCCTCCAGAATTTCTAATTCTCCCCAAGAAAAGCCTGAAACTCCTGATCCACCATGGCCCAAATAGGCTCCTGATCCGCCCTGGAGCCCTCCCCAGTGTCCCTGTCCTGCACCAGCCTCCAGGGCGCCCCTTCCCGGTGGAACTGTTATGGCGAGGGACGCGCCTTCCGGGAGGGTGGAGTAACTGTTACGTGTATGTTTCTGTTTAGTTCCGTTTTGCCCTTATTTGGTAGTTCCTGTTCTCAATAGTTATTCATTGTTTATTCTTATCACCTGTCTTGTATCATTCATCTCGTTTGCTCATTAGTTTGCCTGTCTTTATAAGCCTTCTGTTTCTGTTCAGTCTTTGTCTCGTATTAATGTTTTTCAATGGAAATTGTGTGTTGATGTTTATTAAAGACTCCTTTTCATCTACTCCTTTGTCATGCGCTGATTGCTACAACCACGTCCCGTGACATACATATATATATATATATATATATATATATATATATATGTGTGTGTGTGTGTGTGTGTGTATATATGTGTATAAGTATGTGTGTGTAAATATATATATATATATATATATTGTCACAAATCCGGTTCGTGGTCTTCCGTCCAACTTCTAGTGATACACTACGGAGTCATTCCACATCTCCAGTCCTAGTTTCTAGTTCCTATTTCCTAGTTCCAGTTCTAGTCTAAGTCTAGTCATTTCGTGTTGCCTTGTTGTCTGATCTTCTGCCTGTGTATCTTGGATTAACCCTTTGCCTGCTGTTTCGGACACTGTTTGCACCTCACATGGTCTACTGCTCACGTTATCAGATTACCCCTCTTGTCAAGCCCTCTGGAGATTGTTCGCCGATCGAAGATCCAAAGCTTGTCCTAGAATTACTCTTGTGCCTTGCCTGTGCCATACCCGTTTGCTATTGTTTGACCCTGCCTGTGTTTTGACTGTTTACTAATAAAAGCTTGCAATTGGATCCGCTCGCATCACGTCTCGTAGCTAATAGCTAAATAGTTTTAGCTATTTTAGTACTTAAAGTTAAACAAAATGAAAATGAGTAATGATAGCTGAAATAAAATGTTTAAATGTTTTTGTTTATTTAGTAGCAAACCTTCTCTGTGGCTTCAGAGTATATTTCTGCATAAATTTTGAAGTAAAAAGTTAGATTACAAGTGTTTTTCTGTTGCATTTTTCCAAGTGGGAAATTGGAAATTTTAACTTTGCGAGTTGAAAGAAATGCAGTGATATTTAATATGTGCAAACATGATAGTGTGACCATTATGGTTATTTCTGGAAAGTCTGTGCGATTGTTGGCATATCAGCAAAAAATAAATTAATAAATAAAAAATAATAATAAATAAATAAAATAAAACACTAAAATAAAGCATGAAACAAACTTTTCTTTTCTTAGTCTGCTCAGTCCACTTTCTTTTTTTTTATGAGATATTTATATTGGTTCCATGCAATAATAAAAAAGTGATATATTATTTTTAAACATTAAACAATTTAGTAAAAAAGTAAAAAAATAAATAAATAAATAAATTTAAAAAAAAGAGTAAAAAATTCCACAAACAATCTCTAAAAGTGAAAATCAACAAATAAACTTTTTCTTACAGTCCACTTCAGTCCAATTAAAATCCTGCAAGGATTATATATATATATATATAAATAAAAAGAAAGAAAGGAAAAGGAACAATTTAGTCAAAAAAATTGTAACATTTGTTTCCACATGCTGTTTATATTCCATATAAATTCTAACATAATTACACCCTTAAGGTCATTGCACACTGAGTCAGAAATTTTCGTCCAAAATTTCCGCACGCTAAAAAATAAACATTACCTCACATTGTGTCAATCACGTTTACACACTGTCTCCTTTTGTCCATCATAAAAAAAAAAAAAATTGGATCAGGTTCGATTTTCTGCATTTTTGCATCCATAGCATTTTGATAGGAAAGAATGATGAATACGTGTGCTCAGTGTGCAAGGACCTTTACACTTAATATTCAGCATTGATTTTTCACAGTTTTTTTCCCCCTCCCTCTATTTTGAATTATGCACTGTGTTGTGTTTTAGGCTTGAAGGAAATGTCTGTGAACTTAATAAAACTTCCAGTTCCTTTTCCGTTATTTTGACAGATTTTTCTCTTACGCTGTAGTTGTTTTTAATAAAGACTCATGCAATATTGTAACATGATATTTGTAAGCAAAACATTCCTCTGAACTGCTGGTTTCCTCTGAGGCTCACGGCTCATCTCCTCCGCCTGTGTTTTCTCAGTTTTAAAGCTGTTTTTCCAGGTTGAAGATGTAGCTGAGTGATTGCAGTTGGCACATGGACAGCTTATGCAGGGGATCCCTTTCGCTGTAGATTTATGGGATGGATTTGGGGAATGGTGTGAAGGAACGCTGGCAGATGGTGCAGGAAATAAGCTTTTGTGAGGAGCCTCTCCCTCCTCACCGGGACACAAACAACAACTAAACAATCATGCGCCGTTTGTGTCCATCAGTCAATCTCCTGCATTCACGTTCAGCCGCTCTGTCTCTCCATCCATGCTTAACGCTCTTCTCGAGGTATTGCTGGGTCAGCCAAACAGTGAGCAGACAGTCTGGAGTCACTGTAAGGTGAAAGACAGAGGAAGACAAGGCAGTGCGATTGACACTATGATTTGTTTCACGGGCCGCCTGACTGACATTAATGAAAACACACACAGCGGCGGATAAACAAGGTCACTCAGAAGAGTGTGTCATCATCTCCTCACTGAAAGCTGCCTCTTCAGTCTGTGTGTGTGTGTGTGTGTGTGTGTGTGTGCACGTGCATCATTCTACCTGAAAAAACCCGTCTTTCTTCAGACGTGAGATTCGATGCTAGGTCGCCTGTCAGACGTCTGTTTATGTGTTTTTATTCGCTGTGATGTTCACTTTGACCAAGTTTTTCTTATTAAATTCATTTTTGATCCAATGTCAAGAAGAAAATGTTCTTAATGGAAAAAAATTTTCACCAAATAACAAAATGAAAAGGATGCTATTTATGGATGTTCATTAAGTTTATAAAGTTGATTCATTAAGAAAAAAAGTTTAAAAAAAAGTTTAATCATTAAAAAAAATGGGGGAAAAAATCAGTCCACATTGCTCAGGTTGGAATAGCACATAATTTTAGTAATAACAATTGATAATTTCGTGAAAATAGCAATTTAGATGAAGATGACGAAAATGGCAAAAAATTATCAAAATTGAACCATACATAAATACATACATACGTATGTAACCCCAGTTCCTCGAGGGAATGAGACGCTGCGTCCAAGAACGCTAGGGGAATGCCTCCAGCGTGACTGCGATCTGATACAAATGTAATCTGTCCAAAGGATGGGCGAGACGTCACGGGCGGGTGACGTAACGGCCAGGAAGCATAAAAGCATGTGCGGTGGAACCGGCGTTAGCTTCAGGAATGAAGCAACCGCTCGTAGGGATGCCGGAAGTATGGCTTCCCTTCCCTCGAGGAACTGGGGTTACATACGTAACCTAAGACGTTCCTCTTCAGGAACTCGAGCTGTGTCCAAGAACGCTAGGGGAACGAGATCCCCACGCCGCCAGACTGACAAATCCTTGCCTAGTGTGGATGGAGCACAGGTAGGGCAAGAGAAAAAAAGGCCACAGGTGGCTGCGTCCCGAAGGCCAACTTCTGAAGAGTGAGTCTTGATCCCCAAGAGGGGAGAGCAGAGGACTCAAGGCTATGGAATAGCATCCTGATCCACCACATAGCAAACGCTCAACAGAGCTAACGCGCCATCCACACACTTTGTAAAAGTGCGGGGTGAGTGCTAGGCCGAAGGGAAGAACTCAATATTGGTGAGCTTCGCCCTCGAAAGCAAACCTCAGGAACTCCCTGTGAGTAGGAAGGATGGAGATATGGAAGTATGCGTCTTTTAGATCGATCGTGACAAACCCGTCCTCGGACCTGATCTGAGACACGACCTGCTTAAGCATCTTGAACTTCAGTCTGCTGACTGAGTGGTTCAACTGATGCAGATCTAAAATGGGACGCCAACCCTCCATCCTTCTTGGGAACTACGAAGTACCGGCTGTAGAACCCGGAATCTCTTTCGTGAGGAGGGACCACCTCGATGGCCTCCTCTCTCAAGAGAGTACTCTACTTCTCGTTCCATTACCAGAACCTGCTCGGGGCCCACCAGAGTGGGATTCACCCCGTTGAAACGAGGGGGAGGAGAACCAAACTGGATTCTGTAGCCTCTCTCTACAGTATGCAGGTCCCATGGAGACACATTTGGCAGTAGTTTTCACGCTGCCAAATAGTCTACTAAGGGAACCAGTCTCTCAAGACTGGCCTCTGGTATAACCAGGGTGGCTAGCTCGGTGTCCTGGAACGGCACGCCGGCAGGAGACGGCCAAACTAGCTGCTCTAGAGACCCCTGAAGGGGGTGGCGAGCATCTCAGCTCCGCTACGTTTCCGGGCGGAAGAAACTGAGATGTGGGCTCGCTGGAGATCACTGTGCCCTGGAACACCATATGTGGCAGGGTTGGCAGACCGATCTCCTGAGGGCACTGAGGAGAGACGGGCACCGTGTACCGCGGTGTACGCCGCTCTTCCCCAGAGGGGCCTGCCCTCATAAGTTCTGGGGCATGGGCACCAGGACTGCCTCAGCCGAAGTCTCCTATTGAAGCGACTGTCCTCAGACTCGCGTCATCTTCTAGGAAGACTAGACTGGTAGAACCAGAGCCTGCAACGCAGGACCCAATGAGACACGCTTGGCAGGGGCTCCCACACCGCCAGGTGCCTATTAAGGGAACCAGTCTCTGGAGACTGGCCTCTGGTATAATCAGAGCGGCTAGTTCGATATCCTGGAACAGCACACCGGCAGGAGAAAGCCAAACTAGCTGCTCTAGAGATCCCCGAAGGGGTGGCGAGCATCTCAGCTCCGCTACGTTTCCGGGCGGAAGAAACTGAGATGTATGCTCGCTGGAGATCGCTGCGCCCTGGAACACCGTATGTGGCAGGGATGGCAGACCGATCTCCTGAGGGCACTGAGGAGAGACGGGCACCGTGTATGCCGCTCTTCCTCAGAGGGGCCGGCCCTCAGAAGTCCTGGGCCATAGGCAGCAGGATGTTTTAGACAAAGACTATCCAGCGAGAGTGACGGTCCGCAGATCCGCCTTCTGCTAGAAGGCCTCGGCCTATATACATCCCTATATGAGGAGCTGGAACACGGTTGGGGCTGCTCCGCCCAGCAGCCCCTGCTGACCACATCAACCTCCTCAGAGGAAGAGAAGTAAAACATTGTGCTCTCACTCGAGAAAATCCCAAGTTTTCTTAGGCTCCTTTTACACATACACATCTAACTTATCCTAGTTAGATGAAATAGATCATTTAATTCCTCAAAATTAAATGGGGAAAAACAACCAGACAAGTAAACACGGTCTGATATGAAAGGATTCATGAAACAAACGAGAATGACATAATGCCTCGGCAACGCGCGCTGCAACAGTGAGCTCTCACTCAAAGGGGGAAGAACCACACCGCGGGCTTCCAGCCCCGAGCGAGAGCGCTAGATCTGGGGATTGCAGGTGGAGAGAGGGCGAACCCGTCTCCAACCCGTCCGCCAGATCTATGTGCGATCCCCGCGATCTCGCGGACCGGAACCGCGAGATCATGCGGTGGGGAGAAGCACGATCAGCCCCTTTTTTTCTTTTTTTTCCAGCTGACAGCACGAACTCCGTTCCTATGCAGGGACACTGCTATAATGACAACCTCATTCATAATAAGCTTGTGCAAACAATGCTCGTGCAAACACTGCTATTTTACAAAGCTCATCGACGCCCTTCACGTCCTCGGAGAAAGACAGGCAGAGCGTCGAGCCCTCTCTCTGGGGTGAAGAACCCGCGGTGCTTCCGAACCCAGAGAGCGGGCGCTGGATCTGATGGGAAGGAAGAATCCCGCCCGTCTTCATTCCCTCCACCTGATCCATCCGCGATCCCCGCAAGCGCAGCCGCTGCTCCGCCTCGGCGAAAGCAGGCCAGAAACGCAAGGAACGTAGATGAAAGCTCCCTCCTCAAAGAGAGCCCTCTGAGAGTAAGCATACGCAGCGACAAACGCTCACAAAGCGGGCAGTCAGCTCCCTCGAGATCTGACTCTGTGTGCTCTTCTCTCAAGCAGACCACACACGGACTGTTAGTGAAAAACACAGCCTGTAATGCGATCTGTTCTCGCCCAAGTGCTAGTTTCTCTGCACTTTAGACATTGTGGAGCTTATTTCAAGTGACAAACAACAATAAATAAGACTCACAACACAGATCGACAGACACACACAGAGTAGCGGTTGTTGAATGACAAAAGCTGACGCCGGTTCCACCACACGTGCTTTTATGCTTCCTGGCCGTTACGTCACCCGCCCGTGACGTCTCACCCATCCATTGGACAGATTACATTTGTATCAGATCGCGGTCATGCTGGAGGCGTTCCCCTAGTGTTCTTGGACGCAACTCGAGTTCCTGAAGAGGAAGCTTTTAAAGAAGGAATAAACATATATTTATTGTAGTTAACTGAAACTAAGACCAAAAAAAAACCAAAACATTTTATTACTTAAATACTATGTACTTTGTGTTCAGTATTTTATTTCCAGTAGTTTTCTCATTTTTGTTTAGTTTCACTTGTAGTACTAAACTAAAACTAATAAATAAAAATGAAAACACATACATATTTTAGAAGAAAAACAATGATTTTTATTTATTTTTTATTTTTTTTAAATGACAACAAAATTGCTAAAACTTTAAAATTAAGGTAAAAACAGAAAATATAAAATAAAATATTTTAGAAAAAAAAAACATAAAAATATATATTTTAGAAAAGAAAATCACAAAAAACTATAACAGTATACATCAGTATAATAAACACTTATCAATTTTAATATGTTTGAAACATTAAACATTCATCTTAAACAGAACATAAAACACTTTCGTTAACTGACATATATATATATATATATATATATATATATATATACATATATATATATATATATATATATATATATATATATATATATATATATACAGTATATATTGTTTAAGTATACATATATTTCCTAGGTATTTCTTATTTTTCTTATAGCTTAAGTATTAAAATAACTAAATACAATAAAAATAATTCATAATTAAATAAGAATAAGAATAAGAATAAAAATAAAAATAAAAACTACATAGACATATTTTGAAAGGGAACATAATGATGAACAATAAAAAAGACAAAATTACTAAAACTTTGAAATGTAAAAATATAAAAATAAGAACACATTCACTAATAAATTGGGGGTTAAATAAAATATAATAATACTAAACATTTATCAATTTTAACGTAAATAAAATATTTACATTAAAATACTTTTTTTTAAATTATTTAATCTTAAAACATGTCCCTCGTTTTACATGACATACAGAGTTTTCATATAATGAGAAGTATTATACTGTTTTAAAGTTCCAGTGGTCAGTGTGCAGTAGAATATAGTGATGTTGTTATGGCAACTGCATATTCACAACTGGAGTAACAGCAGACCCAGAACACACTGCAGCGCTTTCTTCGGCTCTGGATGAAGCATCATCTCACGAAAGATGAAACGAGGTGCGATTATAATGAGCGTGTGTGGGTGGAGATAGAGCATATATAATTGAAGTCCACCGAGGAACATTGAAGGAGAAGCTCACAATAAGCCTCCATCTCTCCTTCAGACAGAGACGTGTGTCTCAGGAGCACCGGACACTGAGCTGTGAATGAGGACAGTTATTACAGACGACTCATTAACACCATAAAAACGAAACACAAGAGCATAAACATTCATTAAGAGCTGTACAGTTATTACAGACGACTTCACGCTGAGCTCTGAACTACATCTGCAGCGCAGATCATCACACAGATTATTCCATAATACTAACATGTGTTTAAAAACACACATGCATTTCTCTTTCTTTCTTTTTTTATGGCTTTCTTTGTAAATTCTTTTCCAAACATGTTTTCAAACAGAGTTTGAGGTAAATTCTTTTTTTTTTTTTTTTTGCAATTCTAAAAAAGACAGAATGCATTTTAGTATCAATGCAATAAAATGAAGTGCGAAAATGCACTTTAGGTCTATAATTGATTTTTATCTATGAATTTATTGATCATGCTGCCTCTGAGAATTATGGGATTTGTAGTTTGGTCACAAATCCAAAATTACTGGTATTTTCTATTTTCTAGGGCAAATATATATATATATATATATATATATATATATAAAGCCATTTAAAATATATATTTTGCCCAACATATATTTTAATACATTCACGTATATATCGCATTTGAAGGAAAAATGTATTTGTTTTATTTTTTGTTTATAACATGTGTGGACATTTAACAGAAATTAAATAATGCATAACACCTAAATGCAGGCTACTGTATGACTGTATGATTGGAAATGTATTTTCTTGCCACTAAAAAAAACAAAAAAAAAACACATTTTGAAATATAAATATAAAGTAAATTTAGTTTCAGTTTCAAAAATATCTTTCATTGAGCTTCACTGTTAACAACACATATTTAGAATATATTTAAAATATATTTTGGCCAGATTTATTTATTTATTTACTTGCTTCAACAATGTAAAAACCAACAAGAAATAGCCATGGCAATTTCTCTGACACTGGTTGAGGCAAAGAAAGACAACATTATAAAGACATCAAATTTACAAAAAATAATAAAAATAAAAAAAATTAATTAATTAATTCAATAATAAATTAATTAGCTAATTAGTGTTCACAAATCACTGAAAAATCATAGGACTGGCAAAATATGAGGGTGAGTCAAAGATAACAATTTGGGTGAGTTTCCCTGTGTGCACAGCTTCATTAACAATCATTCGGACATGATTTGTTCTCATGCCTCAAAACCTGCTGAGATGTCAGACAGAAGTCTGCGATTCTCTTTAACGGCAGGCAGCAGAGCCTCTCTAAACTACAGCGCAGTCGACATTCACATGGACACAGTGACCCGCGTTTGTGACTCAGCACATTCACACTTCATCTGTTGCTCTATTCGTCCGTCCGTCTGTCCTCTATCATAGCAAGAGGGAATATTAAAGGCCAGCGCTTCTTTCTCAGGTGAGGTCAACATGATGAAGCGATGAGGACGGATCGTTTGACAGCAGAACAGATGCATGCAAACCGGCTCACGGCGCTTCACAACCGCCTTTGCTTTTGACCTGCAGATCTGTCACAGGATCACGCTCTACGGGCCTGACTTCTGCAAAAGATGCGTCACTGAGATGCGACTCAGAGTCTCTAGAATCACGTGTGGCCTGGACACTCAAAAATGTTAAGGCCTACATTTAGGATTTACTGTATGTATTTGAATGACAAACATGCACCACGTTAAGTTTGTTATTATTTTGTTAAAACTGTGTAATGAAAAATTAATAGAATTAATAGAATAATAATTAAAAATGAATAGAATACATTTACAATGTACTCTAGATTATTGGAGTACATTGTATATTTTTTTTCAGTCTTTCTGAACTGAAAAATAATTGGCGTAGAAACAATTTCTATTCAGAAATTGATTGTAAATTTCACAAATAATTACAAAGAATAAGTAACCCTGAATTAAACGTGACATTTTGAAGTTTTTTTTTTTTAAAGCTGTAAAAAAATATTGGAGTATGTTTGCAGTTTCTTTGTAATTAATTGTGAAATTTACTAGCAGATTCTGAGTAGAAATTGTTTCTGCATCGTTTCTTTAAAAACAAAAACAAAAAAAACAACATAACATTTCCAACAATTTGCATTATACAGTTTTAACATAATACTAATAATCTTAATGTGTATATTTGTCATGCATAAATGAAACAGGTAAGTTTTCTGTAATAGACGTAATAAGCTGAATTTGTTTTAAATATGCGATAACCAGATTTATATATTTATCATTAATATATTCAATTTGGTTCAAATCTCATATATTTTTATGCAATTGCTTTATCTGCAGCTAGCCATATTTTCCACCATGGTTATACATTCTAAATGTAATTGTTTTCATAATTAACTAAGCAATTTGAATAAACACATTTTGAAAATATGATTATTTAAATTTAAAACATGCAAATGTTTAATTATAAAATATGCCATTTTTCTGTTTTGCGTTTGAGTTTTTGTTTACAAATTAGTCAAATTAGTTTTTTTATGTTGTTTACAAACAAATAATTACTGTACAAACAAATTGCTGTTCAAGAAGAAAGACTAAAATTGTATTTTCACAGTGTAGTTTTTAGACCAATTTCATTTATCACATTAAGTTTATTGGTTGATGTTAAAATAATTTAATCCAACTGGATAAAAATATGCACCTTAGATTTATGCCTGAATATATTTTTGAGTGCAGATATATGGGGTCTGATTTTATCCCACAGTGCAGTGATGTTTTGTCTGCGTGTTGCAGGACTGAGTGGACAAGCTTGAACGCAGCTGATCTTCAGCGGTCATGGCCTTCACTATAACATGATCAGTGGTGCACAGATTAAAGAGATCACTAATCTTCTTCACGCAGCTCTTCGTCTCTGTCACCAAGCCTTTCAGAAGCCAAAAGTGGCGGCCTCTTCCTCCCCCATATGACGTCCCATTAGACGTTCCCGTTGATAAATGCCATGTAGAATAGCTCCTCGATGCAGTCTAATAGATATTCATGAGTGACCTCGCATCTGATACAGCCTCATATAGAAATACTGAGCAAAAGGAGAGATTATAGGTCAGTGAGAGGAAAGAAAATCTTAAAAATTGAGTTCCAAGTTCATATAAAAGTACATTTATATTAGTTGCATGTGATTTTGAAAACCTTTTTCTTTTCTTTTTTTCATTTCTAAGAAAAGTTTCAAATTAATGACTCAAAAATGTCTTAAAATGTTTAAAAAGTAACAAGATAAACATATTTTGAATGCATGGGAGTGTAGTAATCATTATGTTTAAATATTTAATAATATATTTAAGAAATTTTAAAAGAATCTCAAGAATCATGTGACACTAAAATATTTTAAGGAAATAATATCATGTAATATCAATTGCTAAAGGTTTTCTTTGGAAGAATTTGAGTTTTCTTCCCCTTTGATGTGATAAGATAATCAAACTTTTCTAAAATATAAAACGTAATTTTAATTAGTGTTGTCAAATCGATTAATCGCGATTAATTGCATCCAATTTGTGTTTACATAATATATGTGTGTGCACTGTGTATATATGTATGTTATGTATATGTATATATGTGTATATATATATATATATATATATATATATATATATATATATATATATATAAATGTATGTGTCACGAATCTGGTCTGTAAACTTCCATTCACTCACTCACCACAGTATTCATTGCACTGATCACATTACTGTTGCACTTCACCATCTACTACATTTCCCATCATCCATCGCACAGATCACACAGCTGCCACAGATTACACATTGCACTGATTACAGCTGAAACCCATTAGACACGCTTTATAAGCCTTGGACTTTCTCTGCCTCACTGCTGAGTATTGTATGCATTATCGCTGCTCTACAGAGCCTTGTTATTTTCCCTAGTCTTGCCTCGTCTTGCCTGTTTCGGATTGTGTTTTCCCCTGCCTGGACTCTTGCTTACGTTGTGGATTACCTCTCTTGTCTAGCCCCTTTTGATACTGTTCGCTGTTGTATGACCCACGCCCATTTTTGATAATTCTGTGCATTACCCTTTATATTCTTGTCTGCCATTGATCGACCCTGCCTGTTATTATCACGGTTCTTGTCAAATAAAGCTTGCATATGGATCCGCACGTCTCATGTCTCGTCAGCTCCGTTACAGTATGTGTCTGTATTTAATTAATACTGTCAAATCGATTAATCGCGATTAATTGCATCCAATTTGTGTTTACATAACACACAGTACACACATATATTATGCATATGTATATATGTGCATATATATATATATATATATATATATATATATATAAATGTTTGTGTCTGTATTTACATATAAATATACACAGTACACACATATATTATATAAACACAAATTGGATGCAATTAATCACGATTAATTGCATCCAATTGTGTTTACATAACACACAGTACACACACATATATTATGTATATGTATATATGTGCATATATATATATATATATATATATATAAATGTATGTGTCTGTATTTACATATAAATATACACAGTACACACACATATATTATATAAACACAAATTGGATGCAATTAATCGCGATTAATCGATTTGACAGTACTAATTTGAATACATAAATTAAAACAAGTGTATGGAAGAATATTTATTTATTTATATTTTAAAATAATTCAATAGATCTGGACAATCAATCAATCAATAACCATACTGTATAAGAGCAGGTTTCACACAGGGCTCAATCATGTTGTCGTGAGACTTACGTCATTCAACCTGTAGATTTCTTTGACATTTTCACCACTGAGCAATTTGATCCTTTTGTGTTTCTCTTGTCAGGCCATCTGAAATTACACTGATATTGCTGTAGAACATGTAGAATGTTGTAATTGCCTTCATCTGCTCGCTTCACCTTAACAAGTCCATCTATCAGCGGTGTTTGATCTCAGAGACAAACAGAGAGACTGCGTTTGCCAAATCTAGCAGGTGCTGTCAGCAGTACACAGAGAGAGGAGCTCCAGCACATCAATCACTGACCAAAACGGACATTTGATTAAGAACAAAGCCAGATAACAGGCATTTAGACTACAAATATGAACTAATAAAACCACAGAAGACTGACCAGTATACAGAGAATACAGCTTCAGAACTACAGTATAATTCTGTGCTTCCAGGCTTTCTTGTACATTAAGTAACAAAATTAAGTCAATTGTATTGATGCAAGTAAGTCTGATCCGTTCAGCTGATTCAATGATTCATTTTCCAATTGTGAAGTTAAGAGCTCACTAGTGCAATGAATCATTCAGACTGCTTGTAAAGTTTATTTGCATTGTTTACATTTATTGTAACTATGTTGACCTGTATGTTATTATTTATTCTCACCAAGGCTCCATTTATTTGATCAAAAATACAGTGAAACGTGAAATTGTATTACAATTTCAAATAGCGGTTTTCTATGTGAATGTTAAGCTGTACTTTATTTCTTTGATGCGCAGCTGTATTTTCAGCATCATTACTGCAGTCTTCAGTGTCACATGATCTTCAGAAATCATTCTAATATGCTGATTTGCTGCTCAAGAAACATTTCTGATTATTATCGATGTTGAAAACAGTTGTGCTGCACAATAGTTTTGAGGAAACCATCATGCATTTTATTTTTCAGGCTTCACAGATAAGAACAGCATTTATTAGAAATAGAAAGCTTTTGCAACCATATAAATGTCTTTAATGTCACATTTCATCAATTAAATGCATCCTTGATGAATACAACTTTTAATTTCTTATTACATGAAGCCTGTAAAATGACTGCCCAGATTAAACTGAGCGAAGAGAGAAATGAAAGCAGAACTGAACTGTTTTTAGGGGATGTTTTATAAAAAGATGGTGTTTTTGTTGTTTTTTTTCCCATCTGGGTTTTCCGTGTAGAATCTCTGAGAGGAAAATAAAAGTGTGGAGAGCTTGAGATTACCAGTCTGATAACAAAACCTGCAACACATTCACACCGATAGAACAAGATGTCATTTCCATGCAAATATCTAGCAGTCGTATATTATTCCACGACGACTCCTTTTCAAGCCGTGCTATTTTCTTTGATTTGTACATGCTTGAGCATTCAGAGTCGCTGCTTTCGGAGGCTTTTTCATAGCGTGTACAGTTCGAGACGGCTTGTCCTTTGGTTTCATCCACTTCAGTGCTGTGCAGGGATACAGATGGCTGCGATAGCAGTCGCATTTGGGCTGCTCAAGCCCTGATCGTATGCCAAGCGGTGCGACAACCCCATTAATCTCCCTTATCAGTGTGGCAGTCGAGCGAAGTCCCCTGAACGCCGCACTTTGCATGGGACTGAATTACAGCCGTGTCACCTCTGCCCAACGCTTCTGCTCTGCGTTATTGTATTTCTCTCAAAACGCGTTCTGCTGCCCCTTACACCAGCGGCTTGACAATTTGTTAGTTTGTGTCGTACGATAAAAAGCTAATTAACTTATAGAAGATGGCTTATCGCCACGCTAACAGCCCAATGACCTTGATAAAATCTGCCCGAGTGCATGTTGATTTTTTCGAGTTGTGCATGTTGTTGAAGGCATTGATATCGTACTGTTAGTCGGCACGAGAAGCGGATGATTAATGGCATTGAGTGCTGCAGGATGTGAGAAGATGGGATTGATAAAGAAAGCCTTGAGTTGTTTTGGACAAACTGTGTTTTTCTTTGAGGACTGCTGGCGATGATGAACATGTACAGCAGGCCAGACATTATCACCAAAGGGAATATACAGTTTGACATCTCAGTCGACCAATCGGGATTAACATGATGAGAAAAAATAAAAATAAATATATATATATATAAAGAAAATAATAATAATTACATTTTGTATTTTGGTGCAGACTGATTGATTGATTTTAAATTTTTATTTACTTTTATTATTTATTTTTCTACATACATACATTATTTATAAATATATATTCAATAACCATATCCATATATGGTTTCAAGTCTAGTTAAAATTATATTTTTTGCAGTTTGGTGCAGTTATTGGTTTGTTTGTTTGTAATCTTTAATTGTGATTTTTTTTTTTTTAACCTCCCCCAAATAAACAAACAAACAAACAAATCACCACATGCAACTGTAGTTAAAATTGCATTTGGGTGCGTTTGTATTTATTTAGTAATTTATTTATTAGTGTTTCACTCAGATATATCTCTACAAAAATCTTAAAAAAAAAAACATCTTTTAACTGTGACTTTTGATGTATTTTGTCTTACTCTTTTTTTGTATTCAATATCAGCACTTCAGGAAATGACTACTATCATAAAGCATCAGAATCTATATTCGTTTATGCTCATATGTGGCATTGACTATGAAACGATAAATGATGAGCTCTTATTGACACGACATTTGCATAAATGTGTCAAATACAGCAGCATCTCCTGTATGTGGTCTATGATAGATATCAAGCTCACCACAGCAAGGTCACTATAATTAGTGTGTTCTTCTGCGTTATGTAAGAATCATTACAACTAAACGATTTCTAGTTCCTAGAAGAGGCGAACGCTCCGATCAAACCCACAGAGGCCAAGTCGAGCCAACGCTGCTTCACACAACAGATTTCCTCGGATGCTTTTGTTTGCCGGATATATCGGGATTCTGCTGTCCGTGCAGGAAATACATCTTTGTCTGCGATTCTGTGGTGTCTCGTTTAGCGGCCTACAGCTGAGCTAGCAGAGGAAGGCCAGGAATAAAGGTCCATTTGTTTTAGTTAGGAGGAGGACACCTAAACACAGGCTTCAGGGATTTTTTAGCAGCCGCTCGGGTTTGCTTTACTGACCTGCCTGTGAATGATGCTCTTTCTCACCGCAAAACCAGAGAGCAGATGCTGGCTAAATGAGAGGAATCATTCTGCTCCGGTCGGGGCTTTTCCATCCAAGACCTCCGTGACTCTTTCTGAGAGATCTCAGTGTTATATATTAAGTCAGGAACTTCACTGCAGTGATGGGTTAAATCTGTCAGTGACATAAAACTTACCGTTTTTGTCTGGATCTACACTTTTTTTTGGATTCATTTAAAAAAAAAAAAAAAAGACATTTCTACATACAGTACAAATGCATCAATACACTTCTTTTATGAAAAATAAATAAATAACAAATACATAAAAAACTAATTCATTAAAAACTTGACATATTTTTGGCATACTGTTTATCGTTATTTATTTGAAAATAAGCAAACAGTTTTCTTTAAAAAAAAAAAAAAAAAGTAAATATTTTTTAAAAAGTCATGCGGTGCAACCAACATGAAGGCAAAGAAAAGACAAAACTGAAAACAATAACTATATGTCAAGGTCAAAAGAATTTCAGGTAATGAAATGTCTTTTCCATCCAAAACTATTCATTATGCAAATTGTGTATACAGTGGTTTAAAGTTTTTCACAATCAAACATTAATACAAAGAATAATTTTCTGAATTTTGCATGCATTTTTTAAAAAGGTGATTTAAAAAAAATAAAAAAATTAAAAAATTAACTTTTACTTTTACATACCATTGGCTTGAATTCAACACACTGGCATATATTGCTTTAGGCTTTGTCTCATTACAAGAAAGAGAGCATTTATGTAGACATATTAGTTATTTGGCAGCTTATTTTCATGCTAATTACAGGAGAGGTGTTTGTAGCTCCTGGCCAACCTCTGTCCAATGATCAATGAGATTTGCCTTGTTTTGCCAAGCGAACTAATGACAACACACACACACACACACACACACACACACACACACACACACACACACACAGATCAGGTTAATGTCCTCTGTGTCAGATTCAGTCATCAGGGTTTGGCAGAACAGTAATGTTGGAATATGTTCATCTAAACCTGCTTTCTTTGCATCATCAGGATATTATGATCCGAAGCCACCTGTAAATCACTCGTTCTGTGCTGAGGCACTTTTATTTCACTACATTAAACAGTAACAAGAGCAGCTTTTGATATCAAATGAAGCCCCTTTGTAAACAGCACAATGATTTTAATGTGCTTTTTGTTTGCTCATTAAGTTTTATAATGAATGTGTCATTAGCCTAATTTTGCGATTCCTCCTCATCTTGTGACGTGGGAGTAAGAGAGTTTGAGACGTGATTTACTGATTCTCTCATTCAAAATTGCCAATAGAGTTTTGATTCATTTTCATGATTTGTGTGTGTCATCTCTCAACATTGTTTATGAAAGTCTTCATATGACATTGTTCAATTACAAACCTTAAACAAACACACAGGTAAATATTGCTGCTTTAATATTGCTGTACTGGTAAAATGATAAAATATAATTCCAGTGTTCATGTAATGAAATGAAATAAAAAAATAAAAATAAAAATAAACTTTTTTTTTTTTTTTTTTTTTGTAATCTTTATATTGCTTTTATCCTAAAATGTAGGCCTATATGTGGTTCAGAAATGAACTGTCGGTTTACATAAAATTACTTAAAATATAAATCAACCAATTTAAAGATGTACTTATTCATAAATAATACTATTATATGTATTTGCCTTCCAATTTATATAATTAAGAAAATAAATGTTATAATTATTTTCCTAATTTTATAATTATTAAGAAAAATATTTGTTATAATTATTTCCTTATTTTATATATTTTCATTATACTTATCATTTCATTATAATTATTTAAAAAATATTTTGCCTAATTACTATGTTGTTATTTATTTATTTCAAAAGTTGTATATGTTTACATTAGTTAATGCACTGTGAACTAACATGAATGAACGACTGTATTTTTATTAACTAACAACATTAAAAATAGTGTGTCTTATGATTTCAAAGGAGTCTGACATAAAAACAGCAAACGTTTCTTTTGCTGTCAAAAATCTGGTCCTGTATCTTTCTGTATTGATCCCATCTCTCTTTCTCAAAGTTTTGCTCTACAGCTTCTTTCATTAGCGTTTGTTCGCAGAGATTGACAACACTTCTCATTAGTTCTGCAAGCTCATCTCTGGCCTCTTACCACGGGACTCAATCACTGCCAATCAATGAACCGATAGTGTGAGTTTAACACGAGCGATGCGCTGACAGCGGAGGTGAAAGTGCTGCTCTGTCTGGACCGACAGACTCAGAAATTAACAGGGTATTGGGGTAAAAATTGCAAAACTGGGCAAAATAAAGGTGCAAAACTGGCCCTGCACAATTGAACTGAATCTAGTGCAAGTGTCGCGATGTGTCAGTTTGTTAAACTGCATTTAGATCCACTTATGTTACTTTTATGTGTTGTTTTTGCAGCGTTGAGCCTGATAACCAATCACACGCGTTTCTGTTGAGTTTATGAATACATTGGCCAATCAGAGGCATTTAGCTCAGTCAGCGCTGAAAACGCCAGAGCTTTCGCAAATTCTCTCATCACAAACAACAAAGTACAGTATAGATATAATTAAGAGATTGATTTCGAAGCTTCAGTGAGTATAACGAGGATTTTTGCATAACTTGTGGTAGACTAACGTCATGGACCAGGAACTTTGTCTGTGTAGCCAGAATATTTTTATTATAGCCTATTAATTGACATTAATACTCATTATTACAATATCAAGAACGATAATCAAAAATACGATTTGTCATAATATCGCAGTCCTATGTAATGAGCTCCTGTTTTTTTTAACTGTAGGCTATAATTTATTGTTACATGTTATTTTAAGGTGTCTTTGTTACAGTGTAATTATACATTTAAGTACTGCGTAATATTAATTAACTACATGGACTTACTATATTGTTAGGGTTTGGTTTAGGGTTACTTGCATGTTATTATGCATAATATATTGTTATTATAATAGTAGGTACATGTAACGTGCAACAAGGACACCTTAAAATAAAGTGTTACCCAATTTATATACAATTTTAAACAGTTTGTTGTCATTGTTATTAACAGTTTGAAGTATATTGATTGATTGAAGACAATTGGTTAAATTTAAGTATTTGAAATTTTAAAACAACACAGACACTAGGGATGGGAATATTCCCTGATTCGCTCGGTGCATCGGCATAAAAACTTAACGATGCATCGGTTTAAAAAGTGTGCATCGGATACAAGTATCGCGATGCATCGTTTCTAACATATTTGCATCAGCAAAAAACTATTTTATTTATATATAATTACTAGTGGATGTGCTATACTTTTATTATTTAGAAAGTGAGCAATAATCTGTGACCGATATTTTATATGCAGATTTATTTCTCCTCTCGAAACTGTCTCAAGCGTGTTCTCTCATCACCGCTGCGCGTGAATATGATAAATCACAACACTGTGGAGACCTGAGGAAAAGTGGGGATTAAAGTCCAAAACCTAACCTGAAATAACCTAACAAATCAATCAGGGCTAAAGGGTTCCATAAATCTCACTAATTTGTGCACGTTTATTTTTAAGCAGCCCTTATTTTCGATCACGGATCAAATAGATCCAGCATGGCAAACAGCGAATATAGGCCTATCTGTGCTGTTTAGTGCATTTGAGACGTTGTGTTTTCCTCAGTGCATAACTGACATGCCACAGGTATATTTTTCATCTGTAAATGTCGGAAAGTCATGCAAACATATCTATTTTACTGTCAATGAGCGCTGCTGCACGCTAACAGACGGAACGCAATCGAATAGGAGTGCAATAATTCTCAGTAAAATATACATTTTTCTAAAATATTTGTTGTCGGACATTAAATGTGTCTTTTGTGGAATTGTAACCCTACATATAAGTGTATTTTTATGATAGCAGTAACTATAAAGGGACTATTGTAATTCAAATGTAAGCTAAAACAGTCCTAATTACTAAGTTCAAATGAGTTAATGCATGTTTCTTATAGCAGTTAAAATATAGTCATTATCTTTCTTTATTTTCATTTTTAATTCAGTGATTTTAACTTTTAATTTAGTGATTTTAATGCTTTAAAGAGCAATTTTAGATTGTAATGTTCTAATGTTCTGCTAACTATAAAAGGTACAGCTGTCATAAAACCAGAGAGAAAGGCTTCATGGCTATAAACTGTAAAATAAAGTCAAATAATGGCATGTGAGAGAGTCAGTGGTAATATCATTGTGTTCCTATTGGTCAGTGTTAGAGGAACTGAGTTTAGCCCGACAGTTAGCCTGCTTTAGACCAGGTTACTTTCCCAGCATACGTTGCCACAGTGACTCTAAGCTTGATCTAGGCCTATGTTAAAATTTGCTTTATGGAACCAAATCATTTGACAGCGAGTCAGACTAAATGAAATAAGCCTGTCTTATTTACTTAACTTGTTTTATGAAACAGCCCTCTAGGCATTAAATGTGATCATATTTTCTGCATTGAATGGTATTGCATTGTGTTGAATCGAATCGAAATCAGATCTGACTGCATCGTAACAGGGGTGAATGCATCGCATCGGTAGCTGCTTCATATGTAGGCTATCTTTAATGTATCGTATCATTGGCTATGCATCGAGATGCGTATTCTATCGGCCTGAGTCATGAGATGCACATTCCTAACAAGGTAGGATACACTGTAAAAAAAGCGAAAAAAATAAAAAATAAATAAATAACAAATTGGGCAAGGAAGTTTCCATGTTTATTTATTTTTTTACAGTCATTAACTTGTGTTTTGAATTTTAAACTTTGAACTTTGTCCGTAAAAGTGACTGAATAATGTCATGGCAGAAAGTAACCAGTATTTATTTATTTATTTTTAATTCATTCATTCATTTTTTTATTTTTTTTTTTACAGTGTAATTATAAAAATTGCCCTTACAAATGTAAAAAAAAAAAAAATGTCTCTGTAAATCAATTCCAGGAGGCAAATATTGGCCTTTAATGGAAAAGTTCATTTCTTCCTTTCTGAGCCTCCTCTCCTCTTTGAGCAAAGCGTCTGTGACCAGGCCCGGATTGGCTAATCGGGACCGGGAGGATTCCCGGTGGGCCGGTCTGTTATTTTGGCCGTGAGGGCCGGTGTTGTCATGCCACTGGGGTTGAAATATAGATGCTGTCCCTAGACTGCCTGCACTCACAGCAGACTCACTCTTTTTATTTATAATTTTCTGGCAGCCCCACTCGCAGAATGCAGCCTGAAGGTTAACGATAGGGTTGCCAACAGTTCTGTATAATACTGAATCGTCCCATATTTAAGGCATCAAAAAAGCGTCCCGTATGAATGCTATAGCTTATGGAAACACAGTTTGTCCTGTATTTGCAGGCATGCGCCATATGACCTCCAGACCATATGAATAACAAATTCTCAACTGATAACTAATCATTCTTTTTGCACAAATTGTTGTTTTATTTGTTTGAGGAAGGCTTTAAGACCAAGCGAAATCCTCTGGCTGCTGCTCCCGCTTCACCGCGAGCAGGACTCGTGCTAACGGCTGTTCCCTTCACCGTCCGCATTTTGATCTTGCCAATTCAGTTTGGGCGAATACAAACAACTTAGCATCCAGCAAGGCAGAAAAACATTCAATCTACCTGAGGGAAGATGTCTTTCACTATTGTAATTTATTGCTGTTAAATAGAGAGAGAGAGAAAAAAATATACACTTTGAAAAATTTAACTTTCTTAAACTTGGACCTCATTATTGAAGTACAAATTCAAGCATCAGAAGCAGCTCACACTCTCCAAGTTTTCCTTCATTCATTCATAGGCTGTAGCCATATGGTTGCAATAAAATTTTAGTTCAAAAATGCTTTATTGACGTTCAGTTGTTATGCTTTCAAATTTCATGCCATTTGTATGTACTGTATATAATTTCACGGTATTTTCACCTCTAAATCTTCACTACTTGTGCAGTCACAATTCTATAATGGTACAATTTATGACATTTTTTTTGTATTACATAACACATACTTTTAGAATAGGCTAATTTTACCTACATAAATAGGTTAAGCAAAACAAATGTGATTATTTCATGGAAATTTTTAACTTACATTATGGTACAGTAGAAATATTTTGAGTGTCCCTTATTCTGTCCCTAATTATTTCCTTAAAACAATTAATAAAATAAAATAAAATAAATCAATTGACCCTTATTTTCCATTTCTTATCTTAAGATTTTTACATCAAAACGAAATCGCTAGAAAAATACAATGAATTACAAGGCTGTAGAGGACATTGCACTATTTCAGACTTATATACTGAGGTTTTAATTACATGTTTTAATACAGTCAGTGATGAACTAAAGTGGGCCGGTCTAAGGCATGAAACTCCAGGGTTGAAAATGAGTCCCACTCCGGCCCTGTCTGTGACTCAGGGTTTGAAAAAGCTGACAGATGAATATGAAAAAGAACAACTGAGCTGCAGCAGAAATGATCAGTGCATGAGTAGATATATATTGATTTTCTGCATCTTGATCAAATATGCTGGAAACCTTGGAGGAAACGTCATGGTTAGGTTCCCCACCGAGCCACTGACTCTCTCTCTCTCTCTCTCTCTCTCACACACACACACACACACACACGTTTGTTTTTGTGAAAGTGGGGACATCCATAGGCGTAATGGTTTTTATACTGTACTTACTGTATGTGCTATTGTTCTACACCAACCCTACACCTAAACCTACCCCTTACAGGAGACTGTCTGCTATTTCAGATTTTCAATACACTCCATTCTGTGTGATTTATAAGCGTTTTGAAAAGTGGGGACATGAGATAATGTCCTGAAAAGTCATCTTCTTCTTGTAATACCTGTCATACCCTTGTCATTACACAAATTTATGTCCTCATTTGTCACAAAAACGCGCACACACACACAAACACACACATTAATGTGCTTTCTGCTCAGTAAAGTCCCACAGGTTGAGTGTGAACCATAGACTGTAAAAAAAAGATGGACGACGCATCTCCGCTTCCTTTCACTATAGAAAAGTGAAGCGAATACATCTCAGTCAGTGTTGCCAGATTGGATGGACAATTTCCAGCCCAAAAGCTCACAAAAACCCACCCAAAACTTTAACTGTCAAAATAATGTGATAGAATGTAAATCAAGGTTGATAAGAGCCATTTTAACTCCTTATAATGAAATAATGACGACAAAATAATATAAATATAATGCTAGATAAATTACCCATGGATCAAATCGGGCAAATACATTAAAGAGAACTACCAAATATAAAAAGTGCCCAATATAAGTGATCAGAATAAGCAACGCAATTATAGGTAGCCTATTTCACACTCGTTCATGCACACACCGTGACAGTCAAAACTGTGTCATTCTGTATGATAATCCGAGAAAAAACAAAACAAAAAAAACCAATAATAATGCTATTACTTACTGAACAATAATACTCTTACCAAACTGACCAAAATCCAGCCCAAATTTTGTCCATCCGCCCAAGCCAATATTTACCCGCACAATCAAATTCAAAACCGCCCTATTGGGCAGAAACCCGTCCAATCTGGCAACACTGATCTCAGTATGGCCGCTGCCATCTTGAGTAAATGACGTCATTTGGAGCCTGAGTCTGCGCAGTTATGTCGTGAGGTGGATTCGCAGAATCAAATTCCCGCAGACCCAATCAACCATAACGACACGCCCCGTTTTTATAGCATCAAATCACTAGCTAAAATCAAACTTATCACAAAAACGAACAATTGAACATATATCAGCGTGATAACAACTACCTTACATGACCAAAACAATATTTCGGAAAATTACTGGAAGTGTAATTAATTTTTTTCAATTTTGACTGAAGTCCCATTCGTTTACATGGAGAGGGCGGGGTTTATGACCTGTACTGCAGCCAGCCACCAGGGGGCGATCAAAGAGCCCGCAGCTTCACTTTTAAGGACAAGTGAGACACACTCGGTGTGAACACACACACACACACACACATGTTTGTTTTTGTGAAAAGTGGGAACATCCCATAGGCGTAATGGTTTTTATACTGTACTTACTGTATGTGCTATTGTCCTACACCAACCCTACACCTAAACCTACCCCTTACAGGAGACTGTGCATTTCAACTTTCCCCAAAAACACCTCATTCTGAGTGATTTATAAGCGTTTTGAAAAGTGGGGACATGGGTCAATGTCCTGAAAACCTTCACCTTGTAATACCTGTCATACCTTTGTCATTATACACATCTATGTCCTGACTTTTCACAAAAACGCGCACACACACACACACACACACGCATTAATCATGCTATGCATTACAACTCCATAGAGAAAACAAGAGACACAAATACACTGAGCTTCTCTCCCACTCACTCTCTCTCCAAATAATATTGATACAGACTTGATAAAGTGCTTCTGTCAAAATGTATTACCCTCCTTGCGGTTTAGATGCTATAAATCACTTAAACACTTTCTACGGTTTGCATGGCTAATGCTACAGGCTCATCAGTGCATGCAAACACTACAGTCGTTTTGGCTAAAGAGACGGATCGAAGCCCAGAGCACCGAGAAATCCTGAACTAAACACAACCGATGTGAGAGAAGAGGCTTAGGACTGTGTGCAAACATAAGAGACACTTCACTCATTCTCAAGACATAAAGACATATGAAACATTTCCACTGAAATTAGTTTGAGATGGTCAATGTTGTTAAAAGTACTATGCATTTTACTATGCAATTCATTTTCTTTTTTGACATAATGTTATACATTTTTTAATGAGGTACTTTTGTTTTTTCCTCGACATTATTAGATATTTATGAAAACATTTTTAAACAAGGCAAAATCAGCCTGAAGTCCTGATTTTACTGTTTATTTTCTACTTTTTATCTCACAATTCAGACTTTTTTTCTTGCAGTTCTGAGGGGAAAAAAGTGACATATAAACTCTCAATTTCAAAAAAGAAAGTCTTAATTGTGAGATACAAAGCTGCTTGAAAAATTGCACAATTTCTGGAAAAAAAAAAATTAATTAAAAAAAAAAAAAAATTAAAATGTGACATACAGTAAATTGAAAGATTTTGAGAAAAATCTCAGAATTGCAAGAAAAAAAATCTTAATTGTGAGATAAAAAGTTCTTAAAAATCTTTTATCTATCTATCCATCGTATCTATCCATTCTGTGGCAGAAACAAGTTTCCATGATTGATTCCATACATTGTTTTGTGGGGGACTTTTAGATAATTTCCCTCATTTTATAATAGTATTACACAAGATAAACAAATTGTTTACAGCTTTAAAATACATAATATTCACTGATATGCAAAATATTATTTTTGTCAAGCCCATAAGCAGTCAAGATTTTTCTTACTTCAGTGACTTTTCAATAGATGGATCTGAAAATCTGTATAAAACCACCTTGTAGTTTTGATGCATTCAGCTGAATGCTAGATTGTCAATATTTATAATAAATATTTGATGATTTTTGTATCTAACAGTGTTGACTCGTACTGAAAGATGATTACGAGGAACATATTTAAAATTTTTATCCATAACAATTGCTCGGTACATAAGCTTTAATTTGTTCTCGTCTGCATCCTATTTTCAGGAATCAGGGAATTAGTTCTTTAATCTCAAACTGCAAAGCTAAAATCAAGATAAATTTGATAGTGTACACAGAGAATGTGATCAAAGACATAGGTAAATATGAATTTGATAAAGTCAGCGAGGCGAAACCGATAAGAATTAGAGCTTGATGTGAGTTCGCTCACATTTGCTTTCTGTGCCACGCACTGCATGAAAAAAAGTCACCTAAAGTGCTGAGGACTCAAGATTTCTGCTTGAAGGCTCACTGTTAATCTAAAGCCTGATAAAAATTAATCATAAAATAATATAAAATTAAATTAAAAAGCTGCCTAATTTATAGATTATATACATAGCAATCAGAGATAAATGAACAGTGGCACTTGTGCCTAATCTAATTTAACACATGGGCAAGTGTGTTTGACTCGAGGTCTGCTGGTGGAGCAAAACCACCTCCACCTTAAACCATGAGGTCCTACAGCAAACTAATGACTGTCTAATAGATCACCAGACGGTTTGCAGTGATACTTTGTTCCAATTTAAACTAACACAATTAACTTTTTTTTTTTTTTCACAGCGGAGGGATGGACAGAGCTGGACTTATTCTGCATCATAAATGTTTCTAATCTAGTTTAGCCTAAAGAACATGGTTTCTGGTTAGTGAGCAAAACATGAAAATCAGTCTCAGTAAACGACGTGTGCATTGAGACCGCGCCGATCGAGGTGAATAACGGTAATTAGGATCTGTGATGTTTACTTGCTAATATTCTCCTGATTTCCATACGTTGTAAACACTGACCTCAGATAACATGACTTTGACCAGCCTCACATAATCACGGGCTGCATAATTAAAATTAGTCTATATACAGCTGATTTCAATCATGCATATACATTAACATTAATTACACATATGCTTATTTTACACTACCGTTCAGAAAGTTTGGAGTCAGTAAGATTTTGTTATTATTATTTTTTTTTTAAAGAAATTAATACTTTTATTCAGCACTGATGCATTAAATTGATCAAAAGTGACAGTAAAGACATTTAAAGATTTATATTTCATATAAACGCTGTTCTTTTGGACTTTCTATTCTTCTGTGAATCCTGAAAAATAAAATGTATCACGGATTCCACAAAAAAAAACAGTTTTCAACATTGATAATAATCAGAAATGTTTCTCGAGCAGCAAATCAGCATATTAGAATGATTTCTGAAGATCATGTGACACTGAAGACTGCAGTAATGATGCTGAAAATACAGCTTTTATCACAGAAATAAATTATACTTTAACAGATATTCACATACTGTACAGTAGAAACCAGCGATTTGAAATTGCTATAAATAACTGTATTTTTACTGTATATTTGATCAAATACATGCAGTCTTCAGGAGCATATGCATCTGGTTTGCATTTGTTTTCATAATTCAATTTGCATTGAAAAAATAATTTCTCTTAGTATTTTGTGTGTCCTACTTCTGCTTTAATGACAGCATGCGATGTGAAAAATTTGTTTATGTGATCACTAACCTAGAAGTATAATCTTAAAAACATAATATTTATTATTTATTTTACATCTTATTTTATTTTTATTTAGTTTATTAGTCTGTATAGATAAGTTTAAGTAAGATTTTATATATATATATATATATATATATATATATATATATATATATATACACACATTTTTTTGGGGGTTAGATAATTTCCCTCATTTTATAATAGTATTACACAAGATAAACAAATTGTTTACAGCTTTAAAATACATAATATTCACTGATATACAAAATATGATTTTTGTCAACCCCATAAACTGTCAAGATTTTACTTACTTCGGTGACTTTTCAATAGATGGATCTGAAAATCTGTATAAAACCACCTTGTAGTTTTGATGCATTCAGCTGAATGCTAGAATTGTCAATATTTATAATAAATATTTGACCATTTTGTATCTAACAGTGCTGACTTGTACTGAAAGATGATTACGAGGAACATATTTAAACTTTTGTATTTATATATATATATATATATATATATATATATATATATATATTAAAATATTTAATATATATATTAAATATATTTCTTAATTATTATTATTATTATTATTATTTTTTAGATTTCAAATATTTTGAATTACATACTTTCTGTGTGCATGTGTAATCTTATACATAATAGCCTACATGTGGATTTCAGGGTGATTAACTCTCTGAAACACAAAATGGGATGCTTTGTTATGTTATTCTGCTAATAATAATCTTGCTAGATTTCATTCAGTGAAGGTACTCAAAGATAACAGGTTCTAATGAGAGAAAATCTTGTCTCGCAAAGAGCATGAGTCCCAAAGTCTTTACTGTGTGCAATAAAAAAAAATGCAACTAAAACAAAGTAAATAATAAAAAGTCTTCAAGGCCGAACTGACCAAGTGTTCACTCGTATCCAGTATCAGCTCTCTTTCTCCTGCATGCATGTCAGTATTGATCGTCCGCTGAAAGCTGTGTGTTTGCGTCTCACCTTGGGCCGTGGCTGGAACGCCGCCAGCACATTTTCAGCCAATTTACGCCACACAGTGTGCTGTGTTTTCTTAACTGGATTGTCAGAATGGTGGCGAGACCCGTCTAAACTGAGTGTCTCTAAATTGCAGGCTAACTGTACTAACACACCGAACACTCACGGGACGCACTCAAAGTCTGCGTGACACATTCACGGCCTGCTTCCAAACGCGGTAAACCTGAAAAAAGATATGGATTGTGTGGACAAGATGTCCGGCTTTACACATTAGCATGCATTTACAGTGACCGGATCCCAATGGCACTTGACCACATGTGTGAATGAACCACAACGGCAGCTATTTTGTACATAAAGTGTGGTTCTAGCATGCATACAGTACGCTTTATGTACATTAACACATTGCAGCATCTAAAAGTTATGCATTTTACATGACACCTCAAATTGTTTCCGAATGCTTTTAGGTTTATAGAACACTAAATTCATGAAAATGTGTTCAGCGAGATTTATTTAAGACAAGACATCACAGATGAACAGGGTAACACATTCAACTAATTGATATCATCATACTTCACCAGTTGACTGATTACATTAAGAATTGCAAACATTTTTCATATTATAAGCTTTCTGAAATGTTCTGTTTAATATGAAAATGATTAAATATGCACTAATTTGCATACATTTCCGGAACATAGATCTGAATATTGGATAAAGGGAAGTTTTTGACATAAATTTTGTTGACATAAAGTTTTTTTCCAGAAGGGATTTTGGATTTCTCTTTTTTATCACTCCATAAATAAAAAAATACTGTCAGTAGACAGAAAAAAACAAAAAACATTTCAACCATGTTTTTAGGAACAAAATAAGAACGAAAAAAATGAAAACCGATGAATAATATATGAGCAAACCCTTCTGTAAAAATCTTCGCAATATATAAATAAGAATAAATATTTCCAAAACTCACTTTCAGAAAACAAAGAGTGTTTGGTAACAACAAGTACAGTAATAAAGCACTTATAAATCATTTTCAAACTATTAGTTTATAGTTCATTTATAGTTTAGAAACTGTAGTCTCTACATTGTTAACAACTTGTTAACCTAACTCATGTACAGTAATTAAACCAGCAGTAAAGGAGTTGTTAATGGTTTATTAGAAGTAAATAGTTCTAATTTTTGATTAGTATATATACATACACTTTTACCCCTACGCCCAATCCTAAATATAACCACTTCACATCACCAAAAATCGAATAAAAAGAAAAAAATCAACAGTGACAATAATTGTATAAATACATAAATGGTGTATGTTTTTGCATACAAAATGTAAGTAAATGCACATTATGTAAAATACAAACAAATAGGAAATCACGTTGTTTAAACACATCATCTAAATCTTTACATATAAGCTAATTAAACAATAATCATTTGTAAATTACATTGACGACCAATGAAGAACGCACTATTTTTACATGGCCTATTATAGCAACTGTAGTTTATACACTATGAATTAACCACAAACTAATAGTTTGCAAATGAATAAAAAGTACTTTATTACTCTATACTTATTATAAAGTTTTACCCAAATCTACAGATGTAAATATGACAAAGTGCAATTAAATAAATGCATAAAAGTGCATGTTGGATGTTTTCTTTCCACTAGTCTGAAACAACATGTTATCATAAGCCAAATAGCCCGAAATCTCAAACTGACCAATGCATGAAAACAAAAGTGTTTTTGCCAATTTGCTTCATTCTCTTCTATGTGATTTCTGGAGCTAGATTCAAATCGCTTTCCAGCCATCCTGAATCCTGACATCACTAATACAAAATGCAGTCTTATTTTTCTTAGAAGCCCAACTCCATTCCTCTCCTACAGATGGCCTAGAAAATATTCATATCTCAAGAAGCTCAATTAAGCTGCATCTGAGACCGAGTTATGAGAAAGCGTAGTAACACCAATCTGTGACCTGATTTCCAGTTTCACCTCGCCGTACCCTGAATATACAGTCTCTCACGGTGCAGAGCATCGGCCCGTTCATCCCTGCGTCCAAAGAATTCCCTTTAACGTCAAGCTAAATACTCTCTAGAAACTAAAGATGGGGAACGACAGAAGCACGTCGCTCAGAATCAGTCTGCGCTGCGTTATCTGTCTGATGAGAGGACGGCTCGTTTTAAGATCCCGGCCTGCGAGATCTGATGGGCAGAGGACAGTGATTTGTATTTCTTCTCTCTCTTTGATGGAAAGCTTTCTATTAGCACTGGCCCAGATCAAAAAACACACCGAGTGCAAAGCAGTCCACATTATTCATTCAGCGGCCTGCATGCATAATGCAACAGCTTAATATATATTCAATCAAACTGCTATTTCTAAAAGCTGTTAGATTAGAATCAGTCTGAAAATCAATGTTGATTTATTTTTATTAAAGGAACGGGACATGAGTAGACATAAACAAGATCAGGCATTGTGTTGGCAAGAGTTCTTTAGCAAATTTGGAACAATATTGGCTTTGGCGCCGTGATTAGACTGCGGGTCAGTGTATCATTGGCAACGAGAAAACAAGAATGCTAAAAACAAGTTTTAGAAAGACAAAACCAAAAGAGCCTCATCAGAGGGGCAGAAACCTCTCCACAGCACTTTTGCCCCCAAAGGCATATAGGAAGAGCACTAATAATGTACAGTCAGCTGGTCATTATGTCAAAATAATGAACAGGAGCCTGACCCCAAACACAGGGGTCTGGAGTCACCCTGAAGGGCTTTATAATGAACGGCTGACTGTACTTTATCCCGCTTTTGCACGAATGCTTACCAAATAAAATATATGGACATGAAATATTGATTGAATTTAAATTATGATTTTTTTTTTCTCCCTTTCTTAATAGGTTCATATGAAGTATTGGCTTTGCAACACATATGATATTTAAAAATAGTCCACTGCAACACAGAAAATAGTAAACAATATAGTGTATTACCGAAACACTGAAAAAAAAAAAAATAAATAAATAAATAAATAAATAGTGAGGGAAAAAAGGGAAAAATACAAGACAGTATTAGATAGATTATTGCAATACAAAATAGTGGAAAAATAGTCCATGATAATAATAAAAAACATAGTCCAACACAGAAAACAGTGGAACCAAAAAAAGTTCATTACAATAGAGAAAATTGTACATTATAACACAGAAAACAGTGGGAGAGAGAATACATTACAAAACACAAAATTGGTATATATATATAAACAGTGCATTACAGCACATGAAATAATGAAAAATTACAATTAATCTGCAACCCAGGTTACTTTTGGCTTTTCCTCTGTGAGTCACAATATATTTTTTTAAATCTTCCAATATAAACCAAACTGTTTAGTGTGTACAATTGACTGATCAAATATTCCAGAGGGTAATGTAATACAGGATCATTCATAATTCATTTCTACAGTTAATAAAAAAACTATGAAAATGGATAATGCATTCTTGATCGGTGCTTCCATCACTTCATGTTTTTAATTTCAGCTGTGAGCTGTTTGAAGATGCGTCTTAACAGGTAAAAAGGGGAAAGTTACATTCACCGTATTTAAACAGCTCGTCTCCATCAAAATTTCAATTACATTTAGTGCATTTCTCATTTTAGGGATGTATGCCAGACAGCAGCCCTCAAATCTTCCTGATGTGATGAGCTGTAATTGGCAAACAGTGACGGTGTAATAATCACACACTTGTCAGATATGTTAACCGGAGCATTATAAATTAGACACGAGTATCAGAATCCCTCCACACCTCCAGTCCTGCGAGATAAAAGGGCCTTATGCAAACTTATTGCTATATGCATCATTTTGACTTAATCAGGCAGTGCTGCAGTTTACAGAGAAGGGCTGAGCAAATGTTTCCCAGCTTTAAAGTCCTGGAGAAACACAGAACAGAGGTCAGTTCATGAAACAGAGAGGTTATTGCGACGTTTGGCTGGTTTGAACAGTCAGAGGTCTGTGTATCAGACCAAAACATAAAGTGTTTTTTAAAGGGGTCATGAACTGAGAAACCAAAATTCCCTTGATCTTTTGACATGTGAGAAGTCATTGTACTATAAAAACATCCTGTAAGTTTCAGGACTCAAAACTTTGTCGTTAGTCTACAAACAGCTTATATTGAAGGCAGTCTGCCAAAACAACAGCTTGTGGAATGTTCTACTATATGATGAAATTGTGTGGTTAAGCACCGCGTCCGCAGAAGAAGATCGACATCACTGCCTTTTTAGCCCCACCCACCAATTCTACAGCACTGCCTGTTTTGCCCCACCATCAATTCTACATCATTGTCTGTTTAGCCCCGCCCATCGATTTTACAGCACTGCTTGTTCAGCCACACCCACCGATTATTCAGCACTGCCTGTTTAGCCACACCCACCAATTGTACATCACTGCCTGTTTAGCCCCGCCCATCGATTTTACAGCACTGCCTGTTTAGCCACACCCAACGATTCTACAGCACTGCCTGTTTAGCTCCGCCCACCCACCAATTCTACATCGCTGTCTGTTTCGCCTGTTTAGTTTTTTGATGTATGAATCTTGATAATATTATAAATGGACCTCAGAGGACAGTACAAAAGAAAAAAAGAAATACAGAGGCAGTTTGTGACCCCTTTAAAGAAACACTTTGTTAGTTTGTCAGACAGAAAGTTCTGATCAAAAGTGAGGTTGTGTTTTGTTGTTGTTTTTTTTCAGTGGTGAGAGAGCAACAGGTCAGCAAATAGTTGTTGAAATGCCATCAACCGAAGAGAGTACTGAGTCTTGAAAACAGTCTCTACAGTCTAGACAAATCGCCCCAGTTTCTGAGTCTTCCTTCTCCTTAATGATGTCTAATGGTGATTCCAGTGTGGTTTTGGCACTGGCCGTCTCCCTGCTGAGACCGCAGGCCTCAGCTTTCTTCTTCATTTTGATTGTTTTTTCTTCTCTCCTCTGTCCTCAGCATTTTCCCCGTGCGGTGAGAAAGCCTTGTGGACTCATTAAAAGTGTATTTGACCTCTGTGTCTCGCTCCGTCGCTCTCTTTCTCTCTCTCTCATATTTGCTTGTCTTTTTGCCCCCATTTGTTGTTTTGTTCTTTTTCATAAGCTAAACTGAGGAACGAATATACAGTGTGATAGTCAATACTCGGCCCAGTATTTGCTCCATAAAAATCCCCAAAGGCTTCATAAATGTGAGTTCACAGCATGAGGGCCGAACCATACTGGTGATGTACTGAATATACACTGGCTAATCTAGCAAATATAGTGTTGGGTCCAAAAGACTTTTCTTAATTGTATTATATACAGACTGGTGGGCAAGAGTTTGGAATGATTATGTGTTTGTTTGTTTGTTTTTATGTTTATGAAATAAGCATCTTCTGCTCAGCAAGGCTCTAATTATTTCATCAAAAATACAGTGACAAATTGTTAAATATTATTGCAATTTAAAATAACTAATTTCTATGTGAATATCTTTGTGCATATCATGTAAATCTATGTGAATATCAGTGTCACATGATCCTTCAGAGATCATCATAATATGTTGATTTGCTGCTCAAGAAACATTTCTGATTATTATCAATGTTGAAAACAGTTGTGCTGCACAATATTTTTGTGGAAAACATTATCCATTTTATTTCAGGATTCACAGATGAATAGAAAGTTCAAAAGAACAGCATTTATAAAGCTGGTAACAGCATGCTAAAAACATGCTAGCAACATGCTAATCATGCTAGAAACATACTAGCAACATGCTAATCATGTCAGACATGATGCTTAGCAATATGCTAAAAACATGTTAACAAACATGGTAATAATTAAAAGAAAAATACTAACAACATGCTAATCATGGTAGCATAATGTCAAAACATGTTAACAACACGCTAGAAGCATGTTAACAACATGTTGAAATGCTAATAATGCTAAAACATGTTAGCAACATGCTAATCATGTTAGACACATGCTGGCAACATGCTAGCAACACACTAACAACATGCTAATTATGTTAAAAATGTGCTCACAACATGCTAATCATGCTAGAAACATGCTAACAACATGTTAAACCATGCTAGCAATATTATCAACATCTAAACTTACAACTTCTAAGTTTCAGACAAGGCTTTTTCAAGCCAACTTCAAAGTTTGTTTGTGAACTTTACTCATCCAGTTTGATTTTTTTTTTTTTTTTTTACATTATAAATGTTTACTCTCACTTTCAAGCAATAATAATAATAATAATAAATAATAAATTAAAAAAAACAAACTAGCATATTTGAATGATTTTTGCATTATTTCAAAACTGTTAATTAATCAACATAAAATAGGCTACATAATAAAATAAAATAAAATATAAAAAGTAAAGAAAATATATATTTTTAAATATAATATTAAGGAATATATATATATATATATATATATATATATATATATATATATATATATATATATTAGTTTAACTTTATAGCTCTCAGTTACTTTTAAATAAAATAAAGTTGCAAATGTGAGATATAATATATAACACATTGTGAGATATACATTAACAGTGCAAGAAAGTTGCATTTAACTTCTATTTATTTATTTATTTATATATTTTTTTACTCTGAGGTTTCCGTAGGTCTCAAAATCCCACTTCACTTTCCCCCTACAATATAGTGAAATCCTAATTTTATTATACTTCGCTAGAGATAAATGACATTTTTAATTATGGTTCTGTTTGCTCTGCACTTCCAATAACATTTACATAGAAAACCTGTCAAATTATTAATCAACACAATTTAAATATGATTAAAACAAACATAGTAGTATATGCAACCAATCTGGAGCAGAAATAATGAGCTGAAGTGGCTCGGAGTTTGTCATTGAACTTGACAACCTTCACATTTATTTAATGCCATTCATATGAGTAATCCTGCAACAACGTCAACGTTACATAAACCCGCACTGGCGATATTATTAATTGCATTACATTTTCTGTCAAAATATTGCAGCACAGTACCTGTTGCACTGAACGCAAATGTTGTCATTGGAGGACTGAGGGCAAAAGATGAGATTGTGTGGGAAAGTGTTCATGTGCGATCATCACACTCATTCAGAGGCCGTGTGTTTATGCTCACATGGCCAACGCTTTCATTAAACACGTCTATTAACTGCCATCCAAACAAATCTGTCATTAATTTCTGAATTGTAACTGGTGCTGATTGGCCTTACAGTGCATATACCGTAATTGGCTGATTCAACATGACAATCTAGACTAATTTAAACTGCCATTAGGAGTTCAGCTGCAGCGGAAACAACAGGCTAAAATTACAGAGTCATAATATTATGAATTCAGAGTTCATTCTTGCGTCATCGCTTTATTTTCTTACTCTTTTTTAACAGATTGTCACTGTGGGTTGCCAGGTGGTTGCGAGCACCACTAATAGACTTGATGCAGTATGCTTGATTTATAATCTTCTATTCAGCTTGTCTTTTAAATAAAGCTATAGGATATTGATGGTTGTGTCATTCTTGTGTGACAAATGTGTTCTCCAAACATTTACCAGCAACAGCAGTCAAGACGTTAAACAACAGTGTGCTCTAATGCAGATGAAGGTTCAGACCCTTCAGTCGAACCACAGACATGCTTTGATCTTACATTAGTTCTGCTATCAAGGTAATCATGTTAGGAGTAAATGCAGCTCTTTCATCCCTAACAAAGACATAGATTTCTTTTACTCTTTATATTCTTCTGTGTTTCTCTCAATGGAGACCCTTCAATGACTGAGAAAACACTTCATGCTGTAATTACACTGGATAAAGTACTTGATGCTGTATAAACTCACTGTATAAGACCAATTATGTTTTAAACCAGGAGTTTCAATGTCAAATGATGTGGGTCCAACCCGTTCTCATCAATCTGCGTATAAATAACACGGCTTTTACATTCATCATATTAGCATGTGTGTGAGTGTGTGTATGTGTCAAAATCTAAATAAATGAATACATCCATTTATTATTATTATTATTATTATAGCTTTTTTTTTTTTTTAGAATAATCATCTTAAAATCATTCAACTCAACAAGGATCCTTCTGATGTTTGAGATTACATTTTTTAGTTTTATTATTTAGTGCTATTGTTCTATTATGAGATGTATGAATACATTTGCATTGCATTTACACAGTGAGGAATGAACCCTCTCTCCTCACTTTAAATCTTCTGAAGGCAGGCTATGATGGAGACACAACGAAAATAACTCACTTTAAACAAGATTGACTTGAAAACTGAAGCTCGTTTTAATTTATGCAACATCTTGAGGGCAAGTATTCCAATTAGTGTCTAATTTATGTAGTTACCAGGACTAATTCCAAGCAGCTTGATTGGTTTTGCAATAGTATGTATAATTTTAACGTGTGGAAACGCTTCTGAAAGCCATCAAGTCTCCATGTCGCCTCCATGCCAAAAATAAAGCAGAGGTTCATTAGTGACAGTTGTGCTGTGGAGGAGAGTTTGACAATTTAACGTGTGAAATTAGGACCAGTGTGTCACTTTTAGTTTAGGCAAATGAGTAAGTTTGTTAATTAAAACATTGTGCTGACACGTCAGTCATATTTTATGAGCTAATGTCTCAAAAGGCTTGCCACATTTTCAGGTGTTTCAGAGGAAAGGGACTTATTTTTCATTTTTATGATTATGTCATACATAATGTTTGGTGTTGTCCTGCTGTAATATACTATGAATATAAATATCTACTCTAAATACTATAAATCCTGGAGCGTATCATGTGAATGCTGTGAGCAGGTTCTGAAGCGGGGAGAGCTGAATGCCTAAAAAATGACACACGGTCAGCCGAGTCGCGGCTACAGCTGAAATCGCATCACGCGTTTCTGCAGGATTTCTCTCGGAGAAACCCACCATTAGGCACAGCTTGAGGCTGGAGTCACTTACTAACACTACTATTACATCAAATGCATGAATTTATGACTCAGGCCGTCTTGCATCTGTTTTGCTCCAAACAGTATTTGTAGCTCAGATTACTCCAGCCATGAGAGAATAAAAGTGATTTCTAAGAAAGTCATTTTTCATGGAGATTTTAGTTTTTGAGTGATGAATTAAATGCAAAGCATATTTTTGTATTATGTGAACCATTCAATTCATTTTATTTTATTATTTATTTATTTATTTGGAAAGAAGTATCTTGTGCTCCCCAAGGCTGCATTTATTTGTTCAAAATACAGTAAAAACTGTAAAATTGTGAAATATTATTACAATTTAAAGTAACTGTTTTCTAAGTGAATATATTATAAAATGTAATTTATTTCTGTGATCAAAGCTGTATTTTCAGCATCATTACTCCAGTCTTCAGAGTCACATGATCTTCAGAAATCATTCTAATATGCTGATTTCCCACATAGCAATTTTTCTCTGGCCCAGCTCCGGCCCACACAATCAGCTTTTGCTTGGCCCACATACCGCAATGACTTACGGTCCTAGTGTGTACCAAGTCTGGATTCCAGGGCCAAGTCTCAGCCAAGTTAATTACCCATAACTGGCCCTGAATTGGGCCAGTTATGGCCCATGTGTGGCCCTTGTCTGGAATCCAGACCTGGTCCACACTAGGACCGTAATTCATTGCGGTATATGGGCCAAGCAAAAGCTGATTGTGTGGGCCAGAGCTGGGCCAGAGAAAAATTGCTATGTGGGACCATACCTGTATGACCATAGCTGGCCCTATTCTGGCCCAGACAGCAACATAGTGTTGGCCCAGATCCTATTGTGTACCAGGTCTGGATTCCAGATAAGGGCCACACATGGGCCATAACTGGCCCAAGTCTCAGCCAAGTTAATTACCCATAACTGGCCCTGAATTGGGCCAGTTCTGGCCCATGTGTGGCCCTTGTCTGGAATCCAGACCTGGTACACACTAGGACCGTAAGTCATTGCGGTATGTGGGCCAAGCAAAAGCTGATTGTGTGGGCCAGAGCTGGGCCAGAGAAAAATTGCTATGTGGGACTGAGGTCCTGTATGACCATACCCGTATGACCATAGCTGGCCCTGTTCTGGTCCTATTCGCTGGACCAGATGGGTTCCACATGTCAGCCTCAACAAAACCATAACCAAGCCACTTGATACACACATTGGCTTTTAGGTGCTTTGGAAAACAAAACAAAAAACAGTAAAAGAAATATATATTTGTTTAATGTTCACGCAATTGACACAAAATTCTTAAATAAGGTAGTTTCTCTATTTTTGCAGTATTCAAGTGTTCATGTCCCTGAATAATATCTGCATGAACCTAAGTCTGAAGAGTACACATATCTAGTAGACAGCAATCCTTGTGAGTGAGAAGTCTGCCCTGAAATACAATTCAAACAAACAATGTAGTGTGAGGCTCTTACATTCACAATGCTCATTTTGGCTTTGGTGGTGAAGTGTGCAGAAAATTCTGCTGGACTGAAATTTAGTATTTGATGAACAGTCTTCAAGAGTGCAAATAATATTTAAAGTTTTAAGTATCTTTCAGGCTCGCGTGAGGTTTCCACGAGCAACAAAGTCTGCTTGAACAAAAATTTCACTACATTTTAAGTTTAGAAAATAATATACAGACCGTTACAGTTTGAAGTGAGGTGCATTCACAGTACTGGTTCTGTCTTACCGTTATTAATTTCAATTTCAAAGAACTTTTTTATTATCATCTGTGTCTTTTTTTTAATTATGATTGACCCCTCTGTAGGTTGTTGTGTATGAAGTGTCCTCAGAGCAGAGTTAAACAAGATGGCCTTGTAGGACAACAGGAACCCAGACAGCAACATAGTGTCGGCCCAGATCCGCCCACATCTGGCCCGCGTGAAATCCATGCGGGCCAGATGTGGGCCGGATCTGGGCCGACACTGCTTGCTGACTGGGAAATATTTTATATATTTTTTTAAATATTCGACAAACTTTTGAATGTTTGAGGTTTTACTTACTAGTCAGATGGTTCATGGTGCTTTGGAGATGTTCTTCGACAGGAGATCTGCTCCGCTCCAGCTCTGCAGCACAGCCATCAGCATGGAAGAATAGGAACAATATGTCACATAGCCAACAAAATGTAGTATATAATGTCAGGATTATTAGAAATAAACAAACTACAGCAGAGGTGAAATGCAATATATACAAAACATACAAAAAATCTTAAGATACCAGAATTCATATTTTTAGGTTTTACAGATGCATGATGATATAGTTGAAATATATTGTGAAAAAATCATATAAAGTTATTTAATAAGATTTCTCACCTGTTTCCTGTATCTCTGTCAGCAGCTCCCATTACACATTTTCTTGTAACTTCCCCTGTTTTAGGTCTTTTTTTCTGACGCTCCTGAAATCACAGTACAATTGATCAATATTTGTTTGCAATGAAAGTTCAAAACATGTTTGAAATAGTTTCAGCCCATTAGTTCATGTAAGTGACGTCACCGATTGACCCCCACAGTGCAGACTTTTAGGTTAAATTAATTAGCTTATAGTGGCTTCCATTTATCTATTGACAAAGTATCAGCAAAACATTTACAAAACTATCAAAGCCGCTCATCTACACATAAAAGGTGCTTAAAAGCTCAAACGTTCATTAATAAGAGCTCAAATCTATAAGTTAGCTTACCTCTAATTGTTAGCCTCTATAGTTAACCGTCGTGATGCTAACGGTCTTTTTGAAGACACTATACCACTCATGTAAAGTAAAGATTCAACAGAAACGTGTCAGTAACATGTAAGAAAGTGTCAGGAACCGTTGTATGTATTATTTGTGTAACTTTAGGGACTAAATTTACCTGAAAGCAGTGAAAACAGCAGAGAGACAGCCTCTTGCTTCTTGTCAGCTGAGTGAGTTGAAGCCCTGTTACCATGGTAACCTCCTCCACTTCAGTTTAAATGCGATTTGAATGCTCAAGGCGCGCGCTCATTGGCCGTCCACACGAACGCGGTTATTTTCAAAATAGCAGCTTTTTCTATGCGGTTTGGCTGTTCGTCCTCACGCAAACACTGCAGCAGGTCACTGAAACCGAACATTTTGAAAACTTCTGCCAGGGTGAAGATTTAAAAAAACTCTGGCTGCAGTGTTATCATGTAGACAGCTAAAACGGAGTTTTTGGCTTGTGACGTCGGAGCCTGCGCTGTTATCTCCGCCTACTTGAAACTTTGTCAGGCTTCTGATTGGCCAACATGGCCTAAAACACATCAAAGTTATGCATTTACATAAATAGTACAAAAGTCAAATAAAATGTCCTGAAATTTCATCATGTATTGTTTAGTAGGCCCACATCAAACTGTAAATTGAATGAGAATATGAAAGCAGTGAATGCAAAACTTTGTTTGAAGTCAGTTGTATATAAATAAAACAACAGGATATACTATTCTATAATATAACATATAATATAATATCATATGAGGCATGAATATAATTTCACATGTAAACACAATTAAACACAATATGAGCTTTATGTTATGCATTTTAAAAATATATTTTCAAAATGTATTTCAATATATTTAACAGTGTTTCACATATATGTGAATATATTACCTTTCTGTATGGGAAAACATTGGGAGTTTAGTCAAAAATATTTGAAATGGATTTGAAATGGATTTTAAATGTGGGTCAAGATCGGCAATACTTATGTGGCCCACATATCTACATTTGACATCTGGCCCATGTCTTGTGTGCCGTCTTAAACCCGGTACCACCTCTGCCAAACCCGTATGGCAAGCCGTTTTAACTTTTATTCATTCTCAGGATATGACTTCTTGATATCAACAATTCAATTTTCACTAGTTAAAATGCTAATTGTTGATATCAAGAATTAAATTGTTGATATCAAGAATTAAATTGTTGATATCTGTAATTGTATTTTCACTAGTTAAATGTCACCATAGGCTGCCATTCAAAATCAATTGTTGATATCAAGAATTAATTTCTTACTAGTAACAATTTAATTCTTGATATCAGAAATACAATTCTTACTAGTAAAAATGTCTATTCTTGATATCAAGAATTTAATTGTTGATATCAACAATTACATTCATGATATCAACAATTACATTCATGATATCAACAATTTAATTCTTGATATCAACAATTTAATTGTCACTAGTGACAATGTTCATTTTTGATATCTGAAAATGTATGTCTGATATCAACAATTGGGAGGATATCAACAATTTAATTCTTGATATCAACAATTTAATTCTTGATATCAGAAATGAACATTGTCACTAGTGACAATTAAATTGTTGATATCAAGAACTAAATTGTTGATATCAAGAATTAAATTGTTGATATCAAGAATATACATTTTTACTAGTAAGAATTGTATTTATGATATGTGAAATTGGAATTTCAACTAGTAAGAAGTTAATTCTTGATATCAACAATTGATTTTGAATGGCAGCCTATGGTGACATTTAACTAGTGAAAATACAATTGTTGATATCAAGAATTAAATTGTTGATATCTTTAATTTAATTCTTGATATCAACAATTAGCATTTTAACTAGTGAAAATTGAATTGTTGATATCAAGAATTCATTTCCTGCGAATGAATAAAAGTCAAAACGGCTTGCCTATTGCCATTACCATGATATAAATTCTTGATATCAAGAATAATATTTTTTACTAGTAGAAATTGAATTGCTGATATCAAGAATTAGCATTTTAACTAGTGAAAATGTAATTGTTGATATCAAGAATTAACATTGTTACTAGTGGAAATGCAATTGCTGATATCAAAAATACCATTGTTACTAGTGGAAATCTAATTCCTGATATCTAGAATGAACATTTTAACTAGTGAAAATTGAATTGTTGATATCAAGAAGTCATATCCTGAGAATGAATAAAAGTTAAAACGGCTTGCCATAAACCCGGGCCATGTTTGGCCCACATGCTGTATGCCAGTGCCGGATGAATGACAGATGAATATATGAATATATATATAAAACAACAGAATATATTATTCTATAATATACTATATAATATCATATATTATATAATATCATGAGGCATGAATATAATTTTGCATACAAACACATAATAACACACAGTATGAGCTTTATGTTATGCATTTTAAAAATATATTTTCAAAATATATTTAACAGTTTCACATTTATGTGAATATATTACCTTTCTGTATGGGAAAACATTGGCATTTTACTCAAAAATATTTGAAATGGATTTTAAATATGGGTCAAGATCGGCAATACTTATGTGGCCCACATATCTGTATTTGACATCTGGCCCATGTCTTGTGTGCCGTCTTAAACCCTGTACCATCTCTGCCAAACCCGGGCCATATTTGGCCCACATGCTGTATGCCAGTGCCGGATGAATGCCAAATCTGGGCCAAATTTGTTTGCTGACTGGGTTGCTGCTCAAGAAACATTTCTGATTATTATCAATGTTGAAAACAGCTGTACTGCACAATATTTCTGTGGAAACCGTGATACATTTTATTTTTCAGGATTCACAGATGAATAGAAAGTTCAACAGAACAGCATTCATTTGAAATCTTTTGTAACGTTATACATGTCTTAACTGTCACTTTTGACCAATGTAATGCCCCCTTGATGCATATTAATTAGTAAATACATATTATTGCACTATGCAACACACAAATGACTAATATAACATTTTAAAAATACATTTTATGAATCTTTTTTTTAAAGCACAAGTGGAGGTTATAAAACATGTATCCTCACATGGTGCCAGAAACAAGCTTTTAAAATAACCATCATATGATGTTGTGTGACCAAGAATACACTTTTAATCGGTTTTCTCAAAGTCATCTCTTCTTCATTAACCATTTTATTGCTTTACATGCATGACGTGCTTGTGAAACAATGGGCTTGTTTCCCTTAAGCAGCACTGTGAAATAGAGGGTTAAATATGTATATATGCTTCTATATTTGAAATGAATTTGGCTCACATGCATCTCAGCATCGCTCTGGCAGCAGGATCATGCCTCTTCTCTTAGATTTCCTGGAGTCATCTATCTTCTGCCACATTAAAGATGTATGGCTTACATGGATGTGCTGTCGGGGGACAGAAACAAACATTATTCATCGAGAGAAAAAAGGAAGATTGTGAGCACAGGAAATCAAGCGCTGCGAGCGAGGTTCATTCAGAGCAAACAGGAAACGCATCGCAGTAGTGTGTGATTTTCTCTTAATCAGGGGCTTTTGGAGGCTCTTCCAGGCTCTCTGCCATCTTCCTGTGTCTCTGACTACAGCTCTGCTGGAGACACGCTGATCTCTGGGAATTCACAGATTAGCATTTGTTAGAGGTTTAACGCACGCGGCTGATGCAGGATCTCGCTCGGCCCACGCAGTAAGATGAATTACCTGATCCTCACATCTCGTGTTGACATCAGCATACAGTTTAGAGAGCAACACGTATCTAGATCAAACACACAGGCGAAGCGCTATCCATTTCATGGTGGGATTTGGTGGGGTTGAGGAATTCGGCTGTTGATGTGAATGGTTGAACTCAGCGGTGGGCCTTTGCTAGAGCAAATTCATTACGTGTAACCAATTACTGAGGCGCTTTAAGCAAAACAGCGGTGAATGCAACATGAGAGCGGATGGTGATCAATCAGTGGATTCGCTCGTGTCACACGAAAGTACAGGCCTAAATCTGATTTGTCTCCATGTTATAGTGTTTCTTACCATTCAGCCGTTTACAGTGTGATTTATTCTCTGAAGAGACACATGGAAGCTGATGACATCAAAATGCATCAATCATTGATGAGTACTGTATATACAGGTCCATTCATCAATAACTCTAGAACTGCATAGTTTTGCTTAAAAGTATTCATACCTTTGGTAAATATGATCAAAGAAAGCTGTGAAAACAAGTCCACATTGTTTATCCATTTGACTTTTCATTCAAAAAAATAAAAACCTAACCTTTATTTTAAGTTAAAAAGAAGTGAAAGTGGGGAAAATCATTATTATTATTATGATTAAAATATCTCTGAATTACATTCCCATTCATATTTGCAATTTTAATCAAACCAGGGTGATTAACATGAAATTATCCAGCCATGGCTATATATAATATAATTGAATTGAGGGAACACAAAGGCCAAATTCCCTTAATCATTGACCACAATGAGTAAAATCAAAGAATATAGTTCTGATGTGCAGCAAAAGATTGTCGAACTTCAGAAATTAGAAAGTGGTTGTAAGAAAAGAGCTAAAGCATCGAGAATTCCCGTTTCCACCATCAGGGCAATAATTAAAAATTTCCAGTCAACAGAAAATGTTATGAATATTCCTGGAAGTGTGTTTATATTGTCACAGGGCCGGGCTTTGGGCCAATTTACACGTCATAGCTCAGACTTTGGGAGGGTTTCAAGAAAAATTCTCCTCACTCATCCAAAAACAAACTCCAGCATATTCAGTTATCAGACACGACTGGAGCTTCAAATGGGACTGGCTTCTGTGGTCAGATGAAACTAAAACATGAGCTTTTTAGCAGCAAACACTCAAGATGGGTTTGGTGAACACAGGGATAAAAAGTACCCCATGTTTACAATGAAATATACTGCTGTATTTTTGATGTTGTGGGCCTATATTTCTGATGGAGGTCCTGGACATCTTGTTTAGACGCATGGCATCATGGATTCTATCAAATACCAACAGATAAAAAATCAATCAAAACCTGCTAGAAATCTTATAATGGGCCGTGGTTTGATCCTCCAACAGGACAATGATCCAAAATAAAACCTCAAAATCAAAATCAAAATGGGTCACTGAGCACAAAACCAAGCTTCTGCTGGTCATTCCAGTCCTCTGACCTGAACCCTGTAGAACATGAGTAACCTGAAGAGAAGAAGCTGTGAATCTAAAGGGTCTGGAGTGATTCTGGATGAAGGAATGGTCTCTGATCTCTCGTCAGGTGTCTCTAACCTCATCAGGCATTACAGGTGAAGACTCTGAGCTATTATCTTGGCAAAAGGATGTTATAAAAAGTATTGAATAAAAGGGTATGATTAATTGTGACCAATGAGTGCCAGAGAAAAACATTCATTTCATAATGAGATTTCTTTCTCATTTTAAATTCTTATTCTCCAATGAAAGGTTGGATTTTTAAAATAAAAGATCAAAAGGATTAATGATACAGATTTATTTTCTCAGCTTTCTTTGATCTTATTTACCAAGGGTATAAAAAAGTTTGAGCACAACTGTATATATAATATATACATTTAAATATCAATATTATAAATAATAATATTATCATAAGCTTAAAATATGTATTATTTTTGAAGCATTGTAAAATGTAAAAACAAAAACAAAAAAACTTTTTAATATTTTAGCATGAGGAAAAAAAGACATGACCTTAAAATTATTCAAATAAATTATTAAATAAAACTCAATATAGATACTTATGGTGTTTGAGATTGCATATTGTAATTTCTCAGTCTCTAATCTGCAGCTGGGAATATTTATTTTCCGGGGCAGTGAGGGAGACAAGAAAATATAGATGAGCAAATAATTGACAGCACAAAGCCAAAAAAGCCGAAATGACGAGCCTGCCAATGGCTGCATGTGTGCGTGTCGGTGTGTGATGCACTGACTCATGGCCAGAATGACTTGAACAGTTAATGCACCTGGTCCAGGAAAGCCCAGAGCTTTTTGAACTAGCTGTATACCTGGACCACAGGCCCTTAAGGTTTATTTAAACCAATGTGTGCCTGGACTGGATTTGGCTTAGGTTTAACTAGTTAGAAACACATTTGTGTGTGTGCCATGGCCTACGGCCAAAGCTTACCGCTGGCAGAGCCATGATGCTGCATAGCAAGAAGAAAAACAAAACAACCAAACTAGAGTTTGTCAGTCAGAAAACTCTCATGACATGATACAGTGAGTCTGGCTTACCGGCAAATCACTGGGGTAAGCTTAAAAATCATTCATTATTTCAGAAGAAATGTAAAATGGTCATACATTAAAACACACACACACACAAATATATATATATATATATATATATGCACCAAATTTAAATAGTTCCTTATAGTATATGAAGATAGTATGTCTGAATTTACTGTATTCATAAAAGGGTTACATATATGCACAAACGCTTGCATAACTCATTGTATTTGTTTATTTTTATTTTTCCATTTCATATTTTGCAAAACCACTTCTAATGTGGACATAATTACCTTTTTCCTTTATTTGACGTGACAATCACATTTTAAATTGGATAGTTTTAATTATTTAAAATGATGCTGTCATTTTTAAGTTATTTTTGCTAATCATGTACATCGTGTCTTTTCCACAATTGTGAATGAAACACAAAATCAGTTTCTCTTTATTAAGCCAAATGCAACTCCCATGAGTAACTTCTGATATTTAAATGTGCACTATTACTATATACAGTATGTGACCTATTATTTTAGCAGCTTCATTATAATCTAAACATTTTGTTAATGTAAAATTGCATATTAGAATAAAAAACAATAAATTGTGAAAGTACTGCATCATTTATTTATTCATTTATTTTCACATCCTTGCACACGTTGTCTGTAACCCCATTGTGCATTGTATCCACTAAATGTATCATTTTGGGGAAAATATTGTAATGCAAATACTCCAGTTCATGCTTGTGAAAACATTGACAGTTCCCTTTGTGATTTAACGCTGAGCAAGTGATTAAGAAAATGGCACAGGATAATCACAACAGAAACTTAATTACATCCATTTTGGCAAAGTTATCAAATAGCACACTTTTTAACAAGACTCTCAAGGTAAAACATAACTAACATTGGCAGTCGGCTCATTTACTTGGAGTGTTTCCTTATGATGCTCTGGCAAATCATCGGCTGTCATCATTAAATCAAACAGAACACAATATAGCATGCAAAGAGATGTGCATATATGAACAGCTACAATATCATTTTAACTTTATTCGGTGCTAATTTTGATGCATTCTATACCATCTGAACCAGTTTATGAATATTCACGAATGCTCTGCCCAGTGCAACTTCTGAACGATAGTTTTTCTTGTGGACCTTTTTCATTTTTACACCCATTTTGTATTTAATTATGAGGTTCAAATACTTCATTTTGGTGACTTATCATGCACTAATTTGTGCTGGATTAGCATGTCTGCTGGAATCTTAATGAGCACGATTTTTGATGCACCAAAAATATTTCCTACAATGTTGTCAAATTGCTTAGAAAGATCACTTACCACCTTCTTTAGTAAATATACGCAAATACCTAATAAAGCAATAAGTTACGTGATTTATTTGTCTTTTTTTTCTTTTGTTTAATTAACATTAATAATGCAATAAATGCACAGATCCATTATACTCATAGACATCCAGTGTTGTATGTTTATGATCAGGGGCGTTTGTAGGATTAAAAAAAAAAAAAAAATCCGGGGCTGCAGCCAAAGCATCAGGGACTAATGGTGGTGGGTGGGGGCTCACATCATGCTCACGTAAGAGTTAGTGAGCAATTTTATACATTTTAAAGTTAAATCCATTAATCTGGAGCACTTTGAGAGTTCAAAAATAAGAGCTCCAACCTATGTTCATTGTGCAAATTGAACAAAGCAAAAAGTCTTGACAAAACAACAGGAGCCAATAATGCTTCACGTAATCAACGGTGCTCTTTGGATATTTGGATGTAAATAACAAACTGAGAAGATGAAATACTCCAAGGCAGTCGTGTAGTAAAAATAAAAAAGTATTTAATTAGCTGGGCTAAGTCATTAAAACAGTTAAAAGTGTAGGTCTGCGTGTTTCGGCTTCACAGCCTTCTTCAGGATACACATCAATTGTTAAAGCAAGTGTTCTTAAACAAATAGTAAGCAATCAAAGACAGCTGGTTAATCAATGGGAGCGGCTAGAGCTTTCCTCATTATACAGAAGCAATATAAAAAAAGCAAAACAATAATAATACAACAATAATAATTATGATGATATACACACACATGTATAATCTGCATGCATATAGCAATACAAATACAATATAAAAAAATAATCATTTGTAATTAAAATTATTTAATTAGAAAAAAAGTCATTGACAATCTAAAAAGAGTCGAGAACCGCTCCTGGTCAGAATGTACTGTGTTCTTCCTCGACCCATGCTACACCCCTACACTGAGTTTTCTGGGCCCTATGCTTTCAACCGCTGGGCCCCATGCAGTCTGTCCTGACAACAACCTTACATGTGAACATATGTTCAATTCTGTGACAGTGACACTGCTGCCTGCTTTCTCCTCTGTCTATCCTGCTCTTTTCGCCCCTTACTTATATCCAGCTGGATGTTGTTGGCCTCATGGGTTTTGCTATGAGTTCATAAAATGTAAGTGCATAAACGTACTGCTGTGCAGTAGGTTGTTTCATGTTGTGTGCCAGTAACACATTCATGGAATGGCTTGCAAAATTTCAGAATCACTTGTAGCCCTTTGGGTAGGCACTCTTCAGATTTTGGAAGCCCAAAATCAATTTAATTATCCCAAATAATAATAAAAAAAATTTTAACTTGAGAAGTCAAAATATCAATCACAAACATTTTCAAATATCAAGGAAGGCATTTTATTTAACTATTGAGGCCTACAGGGTATCTGCAGGATTTTTGTAAAATCAATTTACCTTTTTAAGACCTGCACAAATACAATTGATATGGTATGAGCGAGATGTCTGAGAGCAATGTCTATAGTAATATATTTATACAATGACATGATTTACAGCTCAGATACGGGTTTTCACAAAAACAAAGTCTTATAAAATGATAAACATCACATTTCAGCCTTTAAACCATTTTTTTAAAGGAGCCAAATGTATAAATTATTAAGTTAAAACATATAAGTTTAACTGTCTTAATTGTTTAGATGTTAGAAGGCACATTAGCTTCTTGACAATCCACAGGTTCTCATTTGCAGCTCTGTGTGTTTGCTCCGAAAAATCATGGGTGGATTTTCGTATTGATCTGAACAAAAACAACAGACAGGCTTATTGCAAATGCACATTCATTCTCTGCCAATAGGAGGCGCTTTTGGAACGTCAGCTGTTTCCCCGGTAACGGCTGTACACACAGAGGCGCTGCATTCATAAATACTAGCCTTCTTTATCAGGCATTATAGGAAAGATTAAATGAAAATCGCATCAAAACCTTTCTGAAGTCGGTCAGTTCCCTTGAAAGATACATTCAAATAAAAACACCCATGCAGTTTTTTGACTTTGAAATGTGCAGCGCTCATATTTATTCAATACAATCATAGCCTGAATCGTCACATTAATATAAAATTATCATATGCGCGAGTCGGCACAAACCATAATATGTATTGGACCCATTTGAATTTTACACAGAATGCTATATTTTATAGAAATATGGATGAGATTGTGCCTGTCATACTCTGTCAAATGTGGCTTTGCCGAGCTTAACGGCTCTAGCCCAAGCTGTGATAAAAATGATTGGCTATTTAAAAAGGGGGCGGGGCTGCTTGATATGTCTTCCTGTCAACACATAGAATAACAGTGTGTTTCAAGGCACTTCAGTGGACCTTTAATTTCTTTTGTATTGCTTTAAATGTCTTTGTTATTTAAAAGAACACTTGTTTATTTCAAAAGTAAACGGGTGTGTCTACGGGTGTGCATTCACACTATAAATATATAAAATGTAATTAAAATCATTAAATATGAAGCTTTTGTATAATATGTGTTATTTTATTAATTTGCATGGCTTGTTTGTTGTTTTGCTAAACAGGCCAGTAAGAGACTAGTGACTAAACTTTTCATTTTAATCATACAATTGTGACATTCAAAATGTCTAGAAATGTATTCAACTGATTCGAGGTTAGGTAAAAACCACTGTTTAAAATTTAAAAAAATATTATGATGTAACGAAGCATGGTTCGCGTGACTTTGGCAGTTTGAGAAGTGTTCTGAATCACTGGTTCAAAACAAATGATTCATTGAGGTCTCAAATCTTCATGAAGCATTGCTTCAAAAGCATCCATCGCTACTATATCGAGCGAAATTTTAAAGGTTGCGTAGTAAGTGCTTATTTAAAAAAAAGTACCAGAGACGTAGCAACTGTTTTTGTGAGTGAGTAATTGAATAGTTTACACGACCGATTCATTCAGTAACGAAGCATCACTACTCTCAGAGTCGAGACGCAAGCCGGGTGAAGCAAACAATGACATTACTTGTCGGCTAAAATGTAAGTGACTCAACATTAATCTATTTTTTATGATGTGTGATATTGCTTAAATCTAAATCTCATAGTAACGTGTGCTTGTTGAAAGTCAAATGCGAGGTAACACTGTTTTGTATGCTGTAGCTAAACATCAAACGGACCTGCTGAAGCATGACTTTATATTACATTAAAAAAACAAACCATCCCTCCTCATTTCAGGCGTCCACAACATGCCACCGCTAACAGCTTTATTGTGCTCCAAGATTAGTTGCTGATTTGCTTTTTCCTTGTTCAAGGAAAACAGATTCAGGGCACAGTTGCAGATGTGGGCGGCGTTTGCGATTCATCTTTGCTGACTTGCGTGATCGTGCACGTTGTTTAGTCGTGGAATGAAATGTGAAGGCTCTTCATATTTTGGCGCTGTGTTTGTCTTTAGTGTGAGGCATATGCCTGCCAGGACCGTGCCCTAATTAGCAGTACCACAGAGATCAAACACAGAGGAGAGTATAGGAGAGCAAAGGAGTGGGATAAAAGGGTTTGCAGCAAGAGTTACATTGTGTAATGGGTGCTGAGTTTGGAGAGGAGAGCACTTTGATTCGCCCTCTATTATGGATGAAAAAACAGCTCTTTGGATGAAGCTCAAGCAGGCCCTGCTGACAGACACATACAGTACAGTACAGGGGCATCTGTGCGTCTCACAGCACCATTTCTGCCTGTGCTCTGTAATCATCGTCGGGGAGAAAAACACGAGACAGACGTTTTGAGGACAAGATCCTCAGACTGGCACAGAACTGTTGATGCTGTTAGTATTAGTGGATAGCTCACATACACTGGATTTATGTTGTGCATCTTCATTAAATAGATTGTTGTATGCTTGGGTGATAGGTTTGCACTCAAGAAAACCATACAGAAAAAAAAAAAAAAATATGGCCAAAATATATTTTAAATTTGTGTTGTAAACAATAAAGCTCAACCAAATATATTTTGGAAATTGAAAATATATGTAGTTTCAACCGTCTTAAAGCAACATTTATTCCAGGGGAAAGAAAACAGATTTACAATCTTACAGTAGCATATACAATTATAACAGAGTACTATGTTCCTTGCTGATTTTTATTCCAATGTGTTATATGCATGTGTTACAGATGACAAATAACGTTTTTGATTATTATTATTTTTTTTTTTTCTTGAATTGAAAATATATGGAGGGCTATATCTATCTATCTATCTATCTATCTATCTATCTATCTATATATATATATATATACATATATATATATATATATATATATATATATATATATATATATATATATATATATATATATATATATATATATATATACATATATATATATATATATATATAATTTACCATTTTAAAAATATATTTGTTTTTAAAAATATGTATCAATATATTATTATTATTATTATATTCATATTTAAAAAAAATATGTATAAGCATATTATTATTATTATTATTATTATTGTATTTGTAGAAAATATATTTGCATGAATATATTTTGCTATTTATTTTAGCAACTATATTTTTGGCAATTTTTATTTATTTTGAAATATATTCTAATATATTCTAAAGTATATTTAGAATATCACTTCATTTTTGTGAAGGTGCTATTGCTCAAACTTCTGCATGCTGATGTTGTTAACTTTAAGAAGAATAAAGCTTACATATGATGCCTGGACAACCATGCATTTACCTTTGACCGAGTCGTGTATGTATGCAAGAGTATCTGTGAGTGATTTGGGTAGTTTTTACTGCATCTTGAGGGCTTTTGCACTTGCTCTTTCATGATTAAATTAAAGCTGTGTAAAGCTGTCACTATCATCACTGAATGCAATTGGAAAAGTAATGATTGCTTTCAAACAAGTTTACCAAACAGTCCCACGGTCAATGACATGCTATTTTGTCCTATCATTTTATTCAAAAATACATTAAGCATGGAATTCATGCATGCAGTGACTTGAATACACTCTTCTATGGTGTGATGGTTTTAATGTCTGTATCAAAATGTCTGTATCAGATTTTTATTATTTTTTTTAAATAAAGTGAAAAATGTCAAGGTGATAAAACTCATAAGGCTCATTAAAAGAATAAAAAGAAAACATTTCTTTACATAAATAAAACGAGTACATTTTAAGAAGTTTGCACGTTTTTACATTAGATTTTTTTTACATCTATCTTGGTCACATATTATTGTAGCACAGTTTGTGCTGAATACAAAAAAAAACAAATTACATGTTGGTCAATAGCATGTTTTAAGCTGAAATAAGCACACATATCAGGGCATGTCAAAACATCTCAGGAGCCCCAAAATGACCTCAGACCCCAGAGGGTTAATCTAATACGTCACTAACCCTTCCCTTCATCTGCCATTGGCTGGACAAACAGATAGTCCGCCCCAAACTCATGCTATTGGTTGGTCTTTGTATAGTAAACTGTGATAGAAAACATTTTAGCATGGAAAAAACGCCACACTTCACCTTTAAATACATTTATTTATTAAAAATGTAGGCCACGTCAAGGTAACCTCAAGACGTTTGGCCTCGTCGTTACATGCAGTAGATACATTTTTCACAGCGTTTTGGATTTTTCAAGCCTCATGGACTTTGAACTAACATATTTATTTACCATTACATCTATAAATACCAGCACTCGCTGCTCTCCTGGTATCAAACCGGCGTGCACGGCTCACATATTTCCAATGAGTTTGCCTAATGGCGTGAAACGTTTGTGCCCCATTTGTTTGTTTCAGTGTTTATTTAATCATGAACCATCATCACGTTATCACGAGTTAATGGTTAAAATGGCTCTCTGTAATTGCATACAAATCTCCACACTTCTTTTATTGATGTTTCAGCCTTTACATATTAATCAGTCCTATCTGGTTGAAGAAACAAAATGTATTAAAGGCCAGCCGGATGAATTTGCAACTCGGAAGCATTTTTTATTTTTATTTTTTTCTCATCAGAGGTCACGTCTGGGTCGCTTCTTGCCTCCGGAAACAATTAAAGGCAGCATTATTTTTCGAGGACGTGCCGGCCGGCCCGAAAAGCCTCGTCTGGCAATAGCAGAAGTGCAAGATAAGGGCTCAGCAACGCTCCGGTGAATTATAAGTTTGCGCTTACCGCTCAAAGACCTTTTATTGAGATGCACGTTCGCACTCCTGTGTGCTTTGTTGACAGAGCAGTCAGGGATTTTTAAATATCAGCAAGCTAAATTATATTGAACATCCATATAGTTTCTGGGTGAAAGGTACATGAAAGTAATCAAAAGCGAGCCCTGGGAGCTGATATGGGCATCAAAAAGAGCTTAATGCAGCTGAGTGTAAAGCAAAAGCAGGAGATCATGCGACTTCAAGGACTTTTTATTCCTCAGTGCAAAAGTTTTCATTGGCATGTTTGCATTCGCCTGAATGTGCGTTCGTCTACAGCCTTGGTTTCGCTGCATGCACTGTTAATAGAAACGGACGCGTGTTACTATTGTGACATGCATCGCCCTGAAGTGACGTGAGGTTTATCCTCAATCTCCTGTGAGTACAGAACAGGGCTTACTGCTCGTTCATGTACCTTATAGAGCACAGATGACGACTTAACGCTGATCCTGCAGATTCGAAGTATATGATTTGTGGCTGATATCTCCACTCCTCCAACACAGAATGCTAGGCTTGGGCCTCATTCATTTAAACGTGTTAATTTAGTGTGATTAATTACACTAGAAAATTATTTTTTGAAGCTGTAAATAAAACAAAGATTATTGAAACTACCATTTTAGTCTTTCAGCTTCAAAATGTCATGATTAAATCAATGTGCTACTTGCTGTTTCTTTGTAATTTTTTTTGTGAAATTTACTAGCAAATAAAAAGTAAATCCTACACCAAATGTATGTATATATATATATATATATATATATATATATATATATAACCCCAAAAAGCCTTTTTTTCTATTTGATACTTTAATATTTCACAGTAATGAAATGTCTTTAAATGATCTTAATTGTTTTGTCTCAGCAAATATTTATAAATATTATTCATCTGAGTAATATACACTCAACATGATGTAATAAATGTTTTAATTAATTTGAAGCTCTAGTTCTGTACTAAATCTTATACATAATCAGCCTCGCTTGCATATACAAATATAATATAATATAAACATATATGTAATATGAAAAATATACATCATACAATATTTTTCTTTTAAAAATTATTTAAAAAAAAATTGAAGTGTGCAAAACTTTAGCAGAACTCCAACTCATCACCAGAAGTGATCATAAATGGTTCATAAAATGACTTTTTAATTATTCATGACCTTTTATAAATAAAAATATGACTGAACCAGTTGAGCCAAATCAGAAGAAAAGGATTTGATTTTATTACATTTGAAATTAGAATACGTTTTCCTGTAATTCTATTATTTGCCCTGTAATTGAATTAAGGTGAAAAGGGTGTCACCCTTTCAAAAGATACTAATATGTACACATTAGGTATTAGTATGTACAGGTGCATCTCAATAAATTAGAATGTCGTGGAAAAGTTAATTTATTTCAGTAATTCAATCAAATTGTGAAACTCGTGTATTAAATAAATTCAGTGCACACAGACTGAAGTAGTTTAAGTCTTTGGTTCTTTTAATTGTGATGATTTTGGCTCACATTTAACAAAAACCCACCAATTCACATCTCAACAAATTAGAATATGGTGACATGCCAATCAGCTAATCAACTCAAAACACCTGCAAAGGTTTCCTGAGCCTTCAAAATGGTCTCTCAGTTTAGTTCACTAGGCTACACAATCATGGGGAAGACTGCTGATCTGACAGTTGTCCAGAAGACAATCATTGACACCCTTCACAAGGAGGGTAAGCCACAAACATGCATTACCAAAGAAGCTGGCTGTTCACAGAGTGCTGTATCCAAGCATGTTAACAGAAAGTTGAGTGGAAGGAAAAAGTGTGGCAGAAAAAGATGCACAACCAACCGAGAGAACCGCAGCCTTATGAGGATTGTCAAGCAAAATCGATTCAAGAATTTGGGTGAACTTCACAAGGAATGGACTGAGACTGGGGTCAAGGCATCAAGAGCCACCACACACAGACGTGTCGAGGAATTTGGCTACAGTTGTCGTATTCCTCTTGTTAAGCCACTCCTGAACCACAGACAACATCAGAGGCATCTTACCTGGGCTAAGGAGAAGAAGAACTGGACTGTTGCCCAGTGGTCCAAAGTCCTCTTTTCAGATGAGAGCAAGTTTTGTATTTCATTTGGAAACCAAGGTCCTAGAGTCTGGAGGAAGGGTGGAGAAGCTCATAGCCCAAGTTGCTTGAAGTCCAGTGTTAAGTTTCCACAGTCTGTGATGATTTGGGCTGCAGTGTCATCTGCTGGTGTTGGTCCATTGTGTTTTTTGAAAACCAAAGTCACTGCACCCGTTTACCAAGAAATTTTGGAGCACTTCATGCTTCCTTCTGCTGACCATCTTTTTAAAGATGATGATTTCATTTTCCATCAGGATTTGGCACCTGCCCACACTGCCAAAAGCACCAAAAGTTGGTTAAATGACCATGGTGTTGGTGTGCTTGACTGACCAGGAAACTCACCAGACCTGAATTTGTCAAGAGGAAAATGAGAAACAAGAGACCAAAAAATGCAGATGAGCTGAAGGCTCATCAAGGCGAATTGAGGCAGTAATTAAAGCAAAAGGAGGCCCTACCAAGTATTGAGTACATATACAGTAAATGAACATACTTTCCAGAAGGCCAACAATTCACTAAAAATGTTTCTAATTTCTAATTTTTAGTATTCTAATTTGTTGAGATGTGAATTGGTGGGTTTTTGTTAAATGTGAGCCAAAATCATCACAATTAAAAGAACCAAAGACTTAAACTACTTCAGTCTGTGTGCATTGAATTTAATACACGAGTTTCACAATTTGAGTTGAATTACTGAAATAAATACTTTTCCACGGCATTCTAATTTATTGAGATGCACCTGTACATTTAATATACTAATATGTATTATTTAAGAGTAAATAAGGTACAAATATGTACCTTTTTAATTTTTTTTTACCTTATGTTATCACTCCAGAGACAGCTTTATATATTTATTTTTTTGTTTCGCAGAGAAAATGTCTTTGCAAATGTGTAAATGTAAATTTTTCCTGTTACCAGCACTTCTAAAATGTGAGAAGAATGGATGCTTGGAGATTTACTTGTGTATTGTCAATCAGATATTGTTATATTATTCCAGTTGCCATTGCCACATCACAAGAGTCTGTTCTTTTCTTCTGTCTTGCGTTTCCACCATGAGGCTTGTTTGAGTCTGAGACACTCCGGGCTCATTTTCATGCCCTAAAGAGCTCAAGGCTGCTGGCCTGTAATGAATTATTTTCCTGCTTTCAATCATTTAAGGCCCAGATGCTTTAGGAACTGTTTTATTCAGCGCTGATTGATCTGCCCTTGGTCTCTCCATTCATTTCATGCTTTCTAGTTTTTAATATAACGGGGGGAGTAAACAGTATCGGCCCGACTTTGAGGCAACTAATCATTCTGTTAATCTGAAGGATATGAAGTCTGTTGAGGTAAATGGTGATGCATGACGGGTATTGTGTGGAGACTGAAGGAACAAACAAAGACTGGCATTAAAAACAGCCACTCAAACAGAAAAAAAGAAAATGAATGATGGAATGAGAAGGTCTCACATCTGTTTTGTATGTACAGAGTGTTTGCATGTGTCTCAATGTTGTTTTTACTTTCAAAACAAGAAAGAATGGGTAGCGCGTGCACGTGTGTGTGTGTGTGTGTGTGTGTGTGTGCGTGTGCGTGTGTGGTCTTGTTTATGGGACCAAATACTTTCACAGTGATAGTTTATATATTCTAATAACATTAATTATTTTAATTGTGGAATTAAAGATAAATATATACATTTTATAGTATCTACTCAAAGAAAAGTGAGTGATTATGTGTCAAAATAAGTTAAAAAAAAAAAAAAAAAATTATACATGGAAAGAAAGTGTCTTCCTGAATGTTTCAAATTCCTTTTTGTGAACACAAAATCTCAAAATATGGGTGAAATAATGTAACAGATTTATGTAAATATGAAATAGCTTACTTATTCTGACTTGTACTTTTTAAAATGTAAAAAAAAAAAAAAAAAGAGACAAATTGATCATACTACATTGTATTCTCTTTTAAATGATTAGAACTATTTGCTGACAAATGGTAAAACCTAGTGGTTTGAATGAAAGATTGGTAAAGATTTTGTTTTTGTAGGCTGCACTGTGATCCTTAATTATAGTCTTTTAACATGTCATCTAATGATTCTTGTTCTAAATATGCCTGATAACATTTTTTTGGTATATGAACTATTGTTACTTTTTAGTGTGCGTCTTCTGTAACTCATGGTAAAAATATATGATAGACATTATTCTTGTTTAGAAAAAGTAAAATTAAACAGGACACATTCTCGTGTACGGGGGAGAAAAAAATAAATAAAGATGTGTTTTGTTTACTTTTATTGTTTTGATGCTTAAAAAAACCCATTTTGTCTTTGACCCATGTCTGTATGGATGGATTGACATTCATTTTGTACTTTGGGTGTCTAAATGAAGCTGTAAGATTCAAAAGATTTATATCACGTCCCTTTAAGTGTTCAGACAGTGATTTGTTTGTGATCATAATCAGATTTGGGTTTACCTTATTAACATATAGGAAGTTGTAATACTTTTTTGTCATATGTTACTTTTTCACATGCATTACTTTTTAAATCAATTCATTTATGTATAATTGAAAACCTTTCTTTTCATCATAAATCAGTTCCATTCATACCAAAATTCATAGCAGTCTAAGCTAAAAAGTAACAAATACACAACTTCCCTTAATATACTTTTAAAAGTAGCGTTCCCTAATGCTGATCATACAGTACTGGTGTGTGTGTGTGTGTGTGTGTTTGCCCTGCCCACACAGGAACCGGTTTTGCTAGCAGAAGTTTTGCAGTGAAATCTTGATTGTGCTGACTTCCTCTGCATCCCTGGTGAGTTTCTCTCAGTCCGTGAACTAATTACTCTAAACCGCTCCAGCATCCAGCGCAGCCGTCTTATTCCACACATTACTGAGGCTGAGGACTCCAGAGGCCTGACCGCGAGAGAGAAAGAATGAAATAGAGGTAAAATTCAAGCCCAGAGCCCATGTTTGAGTGAGGACCTTTAGAAAGAGATTGGGTGATTTTATTACAGGAATCGAAAGGCTGAGAGATTGATAGACAGAAGAAGAATCACAAGTCCTCAGTGCTGAGAGAAGGGGAAAAGTCCCTGCTGTCTGACAACACACACACACACATGTCCAGACTTAACTGATGAGATAATTGCGAAATAGTCGGATTGTTCCATCTAATTACTTCTGGGGGGAGTTGGTGGTCGAGGGGGATTAAACCGTTCGAAGACACTAGTTGTTTGTGCAAAGCATGAAATCAATTGGCTGATAACCAAAATAAGAGCATCTCCAGAGAAGTTAGAGCCTGAGTTTGGCCTGCAGACAGCACACATGAGTTGGCTAAATAGCTAAATGTTTTCTGTCACTCGCTTTGGCAGACAGGTACATCTGAGTGTCCCCGTGTCCCTGTTCACTCACAATCCATTCAGCTTCATCTGCCCCGGAGCTCATGCATCTTTCTGAAGAAAGTCTGCAGAGAGGTTTATTTATCTGCGGTGCTTGCCAAGGTAGAGCATCACTAGTGGCCTATCGCTCAAAGTTGGGGATTTGAACGAACCATAAACCCTGAGTTTTAAACTTTGGTTTGTCCCACATTGTGCATTACCTCAAGTTTGAAAGCTTGAAAGAAAATCACATAACTTTGACATATTGAAAGAAGGTCCCATAAATGTATATACCGTAAAACTTTCTACCGTAAATCAACTGTTGGTCTGTTTTGACAATGCTAAATGCAACTCCCAGTACACAGAAATAAACATAAAGAATAGTAACCTTAAAATGGTAATATCTAAGTTCAATGGTTTTATTCAAGTTAAAAATACTATCCACCTAAATACATTATATCAACAAAACAAATTTCCATGAGTTAAATCAAGTAGAAATACCTATTTATGGTAAGAGTTGCAGGTCACCACTTTTTACAATGCAAAAACCAGAGACCCGAGTGGGCTCAAGTCCCAAACTTTGACAACTTTTGCCTCATGCACAGGTAATTTTCAATGAATCTGCTTTTACTGAATGGACCTGAGAAGACATGAATCACTTAAAAAAAAATTCCAACTTTCCATTAGTTTTGGCCGGTTAACAATACAGACGACTTAATGATCCACATTTACACAGATTCGTTAATACCACTAAAAATGCTGTATTATTCATGCCAGGCAGGAGTTGGTGATTCCACTTTGTAAAGAAACACTAGCACTTTGTAAAGAAACACTAGTTATATGTTTGTGCATATAACTATAGACTGAACATTTAATAATTTGCATGCGCATAACATCACTGGTTTCACAATTTTGCATTTTTGGAGACGACAATGGTATCTTTTCAAATAACACTGTTGTGTAAATGAACGGCCAAAATGCATGGAAAGTTTACCGTTTTTGGTTGAAAACGGTGTTATGTAAATGCCTGCTAAATTAAATAAACTAAACTAAAACAAATTTTACAAAGTTAAACCATTGACAGGCTTACATTCTGTTTTGATTTGCTCTTGTGTTTTGGACCTGTGTAACTGCTTTGTATATTTTTGTGTATTTCCCCAAACAAAGTACAGATATACGCCTCATCATTTTTAACACGAGTTAAAAACATAGCTAATACAAGTGTTACAAGAGTAACAGAGAATGAATTTCCGGTAGCTTTATTTTACAGTATGTGTACTTCCCTGGTACATACATGGTAAATATCTTGTACCTACAGGCAAATGAGTGGTAACACAAGGTATGTACATGGTAACAAATAGGAAACATGGCTGTACTTATCAGTCATACATGCATAGTAATTAATTTGTACATACAGACAAGTGTGGGTAAAAACAGTCACTTACAGGTAGTGCCCGTACATGGTAACTAATTAGTTACTTTACTGTACTTACTAATGTATATACATTGTAAATATGTAGTACTTACAGGGTACAAACAGGCACGTCCTTACAGTATCCGTATATGGTAACTAATAAGACACAATACTATACTTACTAATGATATGTACACGGTAAATGTGTAGCACCTACGGAAAAATGTGGTATTATGTGGTAACAAACAAAGCACATACTGTACTTGGTATATACAGTACGCTTGGCAAGTCCTAACCTTACCTAATAAAAAGAGGACTGTTTTTCAATTGCTTACTGTTAATGCTAAATTGCTCTCCACAACAGTGCTTACTAAGTTTGAAGAACTGGTAATTCCTGTGTAATGTTTATGTAAAATGGTGCACTTTATTTTACAGCCCTATTTCCATATACTTACTATGTAAGTACTGGTGTATGTACCTATTATTTAATGTACAAAATAAGTTATTCAGTACTCAAGTTGGGTGTTACCACTGACTTGCCTGTTGGTACAAGATATTTACCATGTATGTACCAGGGAAGTACACATACTGTAAAATAAAGTGCTACCGCATTTCCTCTACAAATGATTTAAAAGGAATCTTTGAAATTATAAAAACAGTGTATTGCAAACTCAGAATATGATGCAAACCTGCAATAATTAAGTATGTTAATAACACAAATATCCATTATGGATAAAATCCCAGTTTTATTAACCAATATCTTTGCTGCTAACCTTCAATGACCCAATTCAACCATACGAATAAGCAAATATGACTTTATATAAACATGACATTTGTGTTTCATTTTTTATTTTATTGCTGAAGAGCGTTGGACTTCTTCATGCAATCCAATCCAGAATGAGGCTTATTCATTTCATTTTTGGTGTGAAAGGGCTTTTACATATGGCAAAAATATAACTTTTTTTTTTTATATATATTAAAAACAAACAAGCAAGCCCAACCCAGATGATAAAAAGTAATGTAAAAGTAACATAACACATAACTTTCCATAAAAAAGTAACTTAGTAACACAATTAGCTACTTTTTTTTTTAGGGAGAGACACATTCATATTTACATGTATTCATTTAGCAGATGCGACATGCAGTTTACAAGCGATGCAATATTGTAATGCATTACTTGTAAAAGTAACTTGCCCAACACATGCTGGCTTTGAGTTTCAGTAGATTTATTTATTATAATTAATTTTCACCATTTGCCCTGGTTATCCTTGTAAGAAGAATTAAAAAATGTTTCCGCTAGCAGTCTGGATATGAACCAATTACCGAACAAACAGATCCAGGGCTTAAAAAACTCTCCCTCGAACACACAATAGAGTAAACGCACATCCCGACAAGATAAGCCCAGCTGAGCGAGCACACACTTAGTTCAATGTAAACAGGCCCTCTCAGCTGAACACATATGTATGCGTGCTCTTGAAACACATTCAAACAAACAATCGGTGCGAGCTACTTCATGCGGCCGAGGAGCCCATTAGCATTCAGAGCTGTTTGTCCATTCACCCGTTCCCGGTACAGCGTAAACACCAGCTGTGATTAGAGCTCAGGTGAAGAGAGAGCCTGAGAGATTCAGAGCTATAGGGACAGAAAGAGTCCGGTTTTTTTAACCACTATCACGGAGGGGAGCAGGAATGCAATCAATTTGAGCGCAGGAAGTCAGAACGTGGACATAAAGAAACGGACCCCCGAAGGAAGATGCGGGACAGAAGCCAAACGCAGAGCGGAAATGGACATTTCATGGGCATAAAAGGGACTCTATAACACCTTGAAAGGGGCCAGATCAAATGGTTTTCTGTCGGCTTTCTGCTTCCCCTCCAGGCTCTAATATCTGTGCCGTGTGTGTGCTCGAAAGGAATCCTCTGCTGCGATTTGCTCTCTGTACTCGGAAAGCGCTATTTTCTGTCCCGAACGAGGCCGTAACATCAATAATGCAGCATCCGAATGGCCAGCGACCAGAAACTTGTTACAGTAAAACTTTGACACCTCATCAGTGGGAAGAGTCTGCTCTCCCTCCGGAGGAACCTGAGGGCTAATTATACTGGCAAGAGGTTGGAGTTTCATAAGTCGCACGATGACCGAAACTATGCTGCAATCTGTTGTGTGGGAGCCTTGCGGACAGATGAATATTCACCGGCTCTGTTAGTTAGTTCTCTGGCTGTGGGATCGACATGAGGAACGCTTCTCTCTACCCACGGGTCAATGTTTAGCTGGTTAGCCTCGACTGGTAGAAGTTGCAACTACACCATCTGGCTGCAGACAGCATCTTTCCTTTGGAAAGTAGCTGTGAATGTGAAATGCATTACTTTGCAATATTTTATGTTAGTGCATTAGTATATTTGCCATGTCCTATACTCTCCTTAAAAGTGCTAAATCACTGAGTATTTTGATAATCAGTAAATATGTGGTTATTTATTTTGGTTAATATGAATAAAAATATATACACAAATATAATGTAAAATTCCTAAAAAAAAAATAAATAATAATAATAATATATATATATATATATTAAAAATTACATTTTAATAAAAATAATTATTATTTGCAAAATTGTTATTCTAATGTGCAATTTGAAGGCAATCAAAACAAATAATATTAATGTATATACGTGCAATTAAATTGTGCAAAAAAGGTTCAAATTTAAAATTATTATTAAAATTTACCATTTATAAGTTGAAGTTAAAATCAAAAAGAAAAACAAAAGCACAGACTAAATGTTAACTTTAGTCATAATTATTGTGATCCTATTCTATTTACTATACTATTATATTTTTTTTGTTAATATTTTGACAGATTTATTTTTTATTTTCTGTTTTTGCTTCAGTTTCACTTAAAGTTTTAGTATTTTTTAGCGTATATAGTTTTTATTATATTTTATTGCTTTGGCAATTAGCTGAAATAAAACATTTTATTTTATGATTTTATTTTTATTTTTGTTTATATTAGTTTCAAGTTCTGAAGTTTTGCTTGACATGCATATGAATTCAGGCACTCACACAATAAAATATGTTAAGTGTGTTAAGATCAGTATAGAAATAAGATAAAATGCAAGGTAGGCACTGACGAAGGCATGCATTTTACAACACATGTATATATGCTTTCGTTTGCCCTTAATATGACACATTCTCATATTAAAGACAACTTGAGTCGTACACTTTTCCCATAGGAGGTCAGTCTGATTCCTCCACATATGTTTTCTGTGCACAGACGTGATTAATCAATAATCAGACTTGATGAATTATTTTCATTATCGATTATTATCAATTAGTTGTTGTAGCCCTAGTATTATTTGTATCATACTTTTTGGTTTGATCTCCAATCATTACAGACGGCTTCGGTTCCTAAGCTCATTGAGTGGACTGAATAAACATAAATGGCAGGTCTGATGAGCTTCCTCCTGTCCTGTAGACCTGCTTTGTTCTATCAGTAACAGACCATCAATCCAAAGCCTTTCCATGAGCCGCCGCTGAGAGTCTTCCTGAAAAAAGACACATATAAATACATAGTCATGCCGGCGGAAGCCAGTGCTTACTGAAGTGGAAAAGAGCTACAGTGTTTTCTTTCTGGTACTTTAGTTCCATCGCAGCTAGTTTGTGTGAAGTAAGCAGAACCCAGGAGTTCAGAAGCTGCTTCTCTCTCTCTCCCTCGTCAGTAGATGCAGTCGTCTGCCGATCCTTCTTTACCTATCAATCCTCTCCTCCATTCGATGTCACCTCTCTCCTCACCTTGGATTGATGCCTGTGTGTGTGTGTGTGTGTGTGTGTGTTTGTTTACACAGACGCCGTGTGTGGATTGATGTGTGCTGTTGACTGCGTCGCAAGGTTCATTGCAGACAAGTTAATCCGGCAGCGGCAGGGCCAGGGAGAATCACCATTAATAACGCATGGAAGGAACAAATAATATATAATTCCACAGAGCTCTGCGCTTTACTGCTGTCCTCCTCAAAGTCAACAGAGACCTGTATCACTCAACGAGCGGCTCGAAAGATGATGTTTGGCGGTTCAGGTTTTGAAAAAGGATGTGCTGCACAAAAAAAACGGTGAAAGAATTCAGTGGAGAACATTTTGGTTTATAGACTAGCAGATCAAGCTTTGGTGTAGTGGTGGTCAACCAATATGGATTCTCTGATGGCCAATGCCAATATCTTAAAGAGCAGGACAGCCGATATATATGAAATCATATATCATATTTTATTTAAAAAACATGTAACAATTTTATGTATATGTATATGTAGTTTACAGAATATTTACTAAATTATATAATTTGAAAATAAATAAATATAAAAAAGTAACTTGCTAAAAAATAAATCTGAAATGAAGAGACTATATTTATATTAGAGTATTTTTAACAAATAAAGAAGTTGTTCAAAATATTTAAAAAAGAAGAAGAAGAAAGTAAACATTGTAACCAACAGTGCACTCAGTAATCTGGTAAGTTTTACGCACAGAAAAAAATATTGGCTGATACCGATAATTTAAAAAAAATGACAAATACGGCCGATATATCGGTTTTGGCAATATATCGGTCAAAAACTAGTATTTAGCATGCATGCTCTGAATTATTGGATTCAGTGTTGGGGAGAATCTAATGAAAAGTAGTGATGTTGCTAATTACATTTTTCAGTAGTTTTTGGAGATACTTTTTTTTCCCAAAAGTTGTGCTTCAATGACAAAATGCTACATGCTGTTGTATTTTTTTTTTTTTTTGTGCTCTTGGAATGTTGTATTGCAGTTTTATAGTTGAGAAAATACAGTGCAGAAATATTTTTATAGCAAAATATTTTATTAAATGCTGCTGTTCATCACAATGTTTTCAGTTCTACCCTTCTGAAACAAGTCCACTTTAGCATACCTTTGAAAAGAGTGCTTATTACGAAAATAATATACTTTAAAAGAATACACTTAAGTGCAAACTGAATGTAATGTTTTGGGAATAATGAATTACTTAAATTGCACATTTATATTGAATGCAATCAGTTGCATTCCCAGTAAAAATGACCAGCTTTTTTCTTATTATGCTATATTATCACCAAATCTTAGTCAATCTTTTTATCAATGTGATTTTTTTTTTGTCAATTAGCACAGGTTTTGCGTTTCTTGCGTTTGATCTGGGCTCATGCACCTCCGTTTTTGAGTAAATAAAGCATTATTTGTGGATAATTTTGACAATATAAAAACGAAGCATAAGCTCAGATCAATGAGGCCTACGACAGTGTTTTTGGACCCACTTAAATATTATTAATTGTTTTGCAATTCTTTTTTATCTTTATTTATTTATTTTTTGTTAATAATCTATAGCGTGTTATTGTAATCATCATTGAGCTTGACTTGTCAGTGATCAGTCAGTCTGTAGACAACTACATTCAAGTGTCAAACAATTATAAAATAAGCTGCAGCTGTATTGTTTTTTTAGATACTTCAGTTTTTAATCAAGTAAAATCTTGCAATTTTATATTTAAAATTGTCAGTATTCTGTAGTCAGTATGTTCTGGAACTTTGAAAACAGAAATCACATTCACAATAACTCAGAAATATCCCAAAATAAAATCTTATCGAGTGAATATCGGCATCACAACACTGTGAACAACGATTTTCTGAAGATTAGACACAGAATAGAGGAGCAGCCGTGAAAGAACAGGAGAATTACAGAGAAAATCTGCCATTGTTTAATTGTGGTGATCTAGTTTCCTTAGAAAAAGAGACAAGAGTCATGCATGAGTCAGCAGAGAAAACCATGTGACGTGTTTCTGGAGGAGGAAAGTAAGAAAAGCATGGAAGGAGAACGAGAATAAGCTGGGCATTAAAATGGATGACAGGTGAGATGAAACAAATATTTAGGAGATTATATTTTGATTGACGTTAGGCTTGTGTCTCGTCTCTTTGTCAATGCCATTGAGAACAATTAGATTTCCCAGCCTCACCTTGCATGCCACGAGCCTCTCTCTCTCTCTAATAATCATACAGCGAGAGGGAATTTGACATACAGTACATGTCTATTCCCGGGAGAGATAATGGCATTCAGGTTTTCCTCTCTGAGAGGTTGAATTAATCTCCAAGGTGACACTGGGTATAAAAGCTGTCGATAGGTGGCCAGAGATACCCTGTATGAAGCATACTGAGTGGATAGCGTAAGACCGGCGCATTCGCTCTCCGAGAGACGGATCAATTTTTTACAAGGAGCCTGTAAACAAATCAGAGATTCACCTTAAGAAAAGGACTGAATATAAGCACAGAGCCTCAGAACGAGCAGCCAGAGGATATTCTCCTTTGATATATAGTGTGCGGGAATCATTCACTTAGTTGGCATGGCATGAGAGGCGAAGCTTTAGGCTTTAGACCGTATGAATATTTAAGTATGGTTATATTCTCAAAGAATGTGTTTCTGGACTCTGATCTGACTCAAACCATTTTCTTTGATTAAAAACACCAAAAACACTGGGACAGTGACAGATAATAGAGGATTTGTTTGTAATTCAACATGTTTTATGATTTTTGTGTTTGATATGAGGACATTATATATACACTGCTCTTCAAAAGTTTGGGCTCGGTAACTTTATGTATTTTTAAACGGCTGAAAAGTCTCTTCTGCTCACCATGACTGCATTTATTTGATTAAAAATACAGTAAAAAACAGTAAAAACTGTTAAATATTATTACAATTTAAAATAGCTGTTTTCTATGTGATTATATGCTAAAATGTAATTTATTTATGTGATGCACAGCTGTATTTTCAGCATCATCACTCCAGTCTTCAGTGTCACATGATCTTCAGAAATCATTCTAATATGCTGATTTGCTGCTCAATAAACATTTCTGATTATTATCAATGTTGAAAACAGTCGTGCTGCCCAATATTGTTGGGATTTGTCATTTACTTGTTTATTATTTATAAATTTGACAATGCTTTCTGTATTGTGATTGGCTGAGACATGTGATGGGAGGATGTAAATAGTAAAATATTGATGGTACAATTAAGTTTATACACATTTTGTGCACTGTTGATGAAGAAAATCAATACATATCACTCATTTAGCCGGTTTATGATGCCACAGGCATACACATCAAAACTTCATTTCCCACAATTCTCTGGGGCAACATAAGAGTGATAAAACACACAGATAGCACATCAATTACACAGCTAATGTGCAGCATTTACTCTTCATTTTGTTACACTGACACTAAACAAGCTTCCTGTCTTTATCGGGAAGTGAACACAAGAGAAAGAAATATGAAACTGCACAGCGCACTCATTTTGTGTCATGCAAAATCACCTGAATGAACATCACGTCGTAATTACAGTTTCTGAACTTGTAAGCAGGGATTTCCAAGCTATGATTTGAAGCTATGAGTGTCATCCACACAAACTTGCACATATTTCACATTTTGCTTCATAAAGAACTGAACGTATTATATAAGATTGATGAACAGCCCTAATGTATAGGTTTTACCATAATACCTGTATTTATGCATACATGCAGTACATTTATGTTTACATCAGGCTGAAATGAATTGTTCATACAGGCTACATTAACAAATATTTAAGTAGGGTTATATTCAACAATAATGTGTGTTTCTGGATGTTTTCCTGGATTCAAACCATGTTCCTTAATTAAAAACACCAAAAACATTTTTTTTTTTACAATTTGTTGTTTATGATATTTTAAGCCCAGGACATAATACAGGCACTACTATTCAAAAGTTTGGAGTTTTTAATATCTTTGAAATAAGTCTCTTCTGCTCAACAAGGCTGCATTTATGTGATCAAAAATACAGTGACAAATTATGAAATGTCATTACAGTTTTAAATATTTTTTTTTTTTTTTTTTTAATGTGAATATGTTAAAATGTAATTCATTGCTGTGATCAAAGCTGAATTTTCAGCATCGTCAATGTCACACGATCCTTCAGAAATCATTCTAATATGCTGATTTGCTGCTCAAGAAACAATTCTGATGATTACCAATGTTGAAAACAGCTGTGCTGCCCAATATTTTTGTTTTTGCTATAGTATCCTTTCACAATATCTGTATTTACTCATATACTGTATGTGGCACATCAGTCCACAATGAAGCGTTCATATAGACTAGATTAACGAAACATTTCCTTTCACGAGGGTTCGTGTTTAACTCATCCGTGAAAGCCCAGGGTGACAACTTCATAATCACATGCTTCACTAAAGCACATTTGAATGGAGCTTTAATCACGGCCTGTTAGACAATCCCTCTTAAGGGCATAATCATGCGCGATCCATTAGATGTCACAGAAATCCTGATGTACATTAGGTGCCGTTATTATGTAATTCGCAGTCCGTGCCAGCGATAAACCTGAGCCCATGTTCGCCCTAATGCTGGAAAACAGTAGCATTAGCGCTTAGACATTTTCACCCGGTCCAACCCTTGAGCTCCACTTCACCTCCTCTCGGCCGTCCGTGACACAGAACAAATTATCGTAATGCCCCTGACAGGGCAGAATCACTCTTTCTGGGGCTGCTGATTGGTGAAGTTATCTTTAATTGGTTTAAACTTTGCCCTAGCTGCCTGGGGATCGGCAAGCTTAATTTCAGCAAAAGGTCAACATCAATAAATCCAGATGAAGAAGGAAAGTGAGAAAGAGGTACAGGGAGCGAGATAAGGAGAGAGAGAACGATGGGGAGATGCTACCCATTACCTTTGGAGACGGAAGGTGGAGGTGCGAGAGCAGGACCTTTGACCCGACGAACGGACGATTCGAATCTCCAGCTTAGTGGCTCCACCTCCGTGTCTCCTATTTATTGGCACTGACCCCCGGCAAGATGGGGTCATATTTTCATATAATGGCAAAGCTACTCCGTTAGCGGCCATATAATAAGGCTAAAATGAAAAGGACACAGGCACGGCAGAGGACGGGATCATAGAAAGGAGAAGCAACTGGATGAGAGCGAGAGCGAACGACTGAGATGGACAGGTAGTTGACCCAGAGCTAAAAGGACAGCTCCATTTATTTTGCGCTGAGAGGTATGAGAGCGAAATTCGAGCCAACAAAGACATCACTTCCATTAACCGGCATGTCATTCCAGAGCGGTGTCTGGGTTTACACTCACAGATATGACTCACCTGTACAATTCATTAGCATTTGTGCACGATATCGCCTTTGACAAGTGCTGGAAATCACACTGGTCATTATCTTCTTGTCGTTCATCTATTTTTTTTCTTTCTTTCTTTGGCATTGATGCACAACTAGGTCTGTGGTGGTGATTTTAAATCTGCCGTGGAACCATGAGTTTTTGTTTCTCTAAAAAGAACCGACTCATGATAATTACCCATTTTGTTGTATGTTTTTGATTCACTAAAAAGAACCAGCTCTTAAGAATCAGTTTGCACTGGTCATGCTTTGTTTTTGATTCACTAAAAAGAATTGGCTCATTAGAGTCATTTGCTCTATAATCGGACTACACTGGTTGCGCTGTGTATTTTATAATGTAGATTCACTACCATTTTGTGGTGCCACTGAAGTATTGCAGAAAGCTATGTCAAGAGTTCTGTATTCTCTCTGTTACAGCAGAAGAACAAATTTACAAAAACTGTTAAACTGTTGTACATTGAGAATTCTTGTATGTACATTTTTAAAGTTTTTGCACATTTACTCTTGTTTTGGACATGGGATCAGTTCTGATTTAAGAAAAATTTGCAATAAAAAAAAAGTTAGAATACCAAAAACAAATAGCAATTTGTAAATATATTTAGTTTTGGCAAATTGGTGGCTAATTCGCATTAATTCTCACAATCTTGTTTGTACGATCTGCTTACACCCCAGTGACAGTTAGGTTTAGAGTAGCACCTTCATGCTTGCTTTTTTGTTTCCCATAAGATTCACATTGTGCAAATTCACACGAAATCATGACTTTGTAAAATAATTTTTCCATGAGATTCTAGTTGGAATACCCGGCTACTTTTCATGCTTACCTGTTTTCTAAAAATTTTGCAAATTAATATGAAAACAGCACCCCATAAAAGTTAAGTTTTCCTGTGGGATCGAGTTAGAACACGCATCTATAGTTCATGTTTTTTTTTTTTTTGTTTTTTTTTAAATTGTATGTTTCCATAAGATTCACATTGTACAAATTCATATGAAATCACCACAATACTTACGTTTTCCTATGAGATCAGATTGGAATACACAGCTACTTGTCAAGCTTATTTTTTATTTTTTTCAAAAAATTGCACGTTTGCGTATGGTTCACATTTATAACAATCCATACGAAATTGCCACCTTGTAAAACAGTTATGTTTTCCTGTTAGATCGGGTTGGAATAGTGTCTACTTTCGAATGGCTATCTTTGGAGAAAGATGTATTTTGGTCCAGATGGTGTGGTTATTGTATCCGCCAGAAGGGACTAACTTAACCCATGCTAATCAGCTAAACTTTGAGCGCCTGTGTACAACGCCTAACATTTCGATTTTCACAACAGCACACATCAACTGCACCCTGCACTTGCCTCTCAAATTTCTCTCTTAGCCGTTGATTGATTGTCGTCCATATTGACCGTGAGCTTCAGGGACTGGTTGTGCAAAGCCGAGGTCAAAGGTGAAAGTGCACACACGGTGCGAGGGCGCAGAGGGCTGGTGCTGGAAAGCAAGCAGCGGCGGTGACAGCTCGGCTCAGCTGCACTGCCACAATAAAAGGTGACAGGTCCAATCAACCACTCCATCAACAGCTCCTGGCCTAATGCTCTCTCATGTCAGCCTGAGTTAGAGAAGACTGCGCTGACTGCCCCACGCGAGAGAAGGAGGGAGGACGACTATTTAATGGAGATCCCGAGCTCTGTAAAATAGATACATTTAAGTGTCTGTGCGCTTCCAAATAGTTGAGCCATTCTATCTCTTTGTCTGCCTCTGTGCAAACTTCTCCTCATCACAATGGAGCAGCGAGAGGGGCTGAGAAATCGAAAGCGATTTTGCTTTTTGCCTCAAAATAGCGGCGGCATTGACTCCGCTGTCTCGGTCTATATTTCACTCTGTGTGGTTCTGAAGAGCGGCCGTCGACTCTGAGAACGCACTGATAATACGGGTGAGCGCACTAGTGAGGCGTGAGATGCAAATTAAATCCCTCTTACATGAAAACTGATTGAAGTCAGCCGAGGAGGTTGGAGATAATGGAAAAATAGGGAAAAACAAGTGGGTAGAAGAGGACAGGCGAGGTAAAGCGAGTCGGTGGAGTTGCGTGAGGAGATAAATTGTTCTGGCCGAGCGAGGATTCCTACCTGCCACGAAGGCAACTCTGCGTCCATCGGCTCGCACCGATGTGGCAGGTTCATCTAACAAAGCCGCGTCGAATTGGTGGGAATTTCTGTTACCTGCTCCGCTGACTGGAATAGGACACTCTCACGCTCACAATTCACTTGGCGGGGTGCAGCTCAGAGAGAAAATCCCTCTTTAGTATCCGGGAGATGCGTCTTGGGCTCAGAACACACCTGGTGCTCTGCAGAGGTCAAAGCAGGACGGGCGACGGCGGTGTACCGTGAGAGTCGGCCCATTTAAGCTGCGCATTTAGTTCAAATCATATTGTTTTAGACGAGTCAATTGGAATGATTACATAAAGGTACTGTGGCAGTACATTGGCATTGGACACAGTGTTACTTTTTACACAATTTTTTGTTTTAGGGATGGGATGGGCGATATGGGCTTAAAAATATATCACGTTCATTTCTGGTATTTATTGCGATAACGATATCAGTGACAATAATTCAGGGAATCTTATGCATCCACTAAGAGACAAAAAAACCCAAATCCTGTTTCTTTAGAGAAAAGTATTATCTTTCCTATTTTAACCCTTGTGTTGTGAGCATTACTGAGTACACACATAATGACTATTTTATACTGGAAGCCGGAGGGCGCCCTTGAGCAGAAATTCCACATATGCATCCCTGAAGTAATTCCACTGATGACACTCCAGGAAATCCCTAATATGGACAAAGGCATTCATTTATTGCTGTAGCTGAATAAAAGGCAGATAGATCAATTTTAACTGAGGAAGCTTGAAGACAATAAACACAATTGCGACAATAAATGGTTTATCTGTGTTCTTCAAGTATTTTTATAATTATGAAGTATATTTATAATGCAGTGCTAATCGACATAGCCTTTATCACTGTATATAATATGAAATAGTATGATTTCTGTGTTATTCTGTGATATGAAACCACGTCTTATCACAAAGTTATTTCAAACACTCGACTGATGTTATGAAGTTAATTTGGAGAAAAAGCATGTCAATAAATGGTATCTTTGTTGGACAACAGTTTCGTAAACAGACTCATACACATGCAAAACTGTAATACACACATGCTACTGTAATACATTTATTCAAGCCCTGACCAAACCAGTTCCAGATTGTAGAAAGAGCCCCTCATTTAGCGATATACTCCCCCTTGATTTCACATCCGCTTTCCGCGATATCGCTCTGCACGGTCGCACACAGAAATATGTCAACAACTAGACTTTATCATTATTATTGCGGGAAGACTAATTCTTATCGTGGGGAGAATTTATACTGGTATATTGCAAAAAATAAGATATTGCCCATCCCTATTTTAGGGGCATTTACTGAACACCGTTTTCACACACTGGGTAGAATTTCTGTAAATGTCAAATCGGGTGTAGAATACGGTTGATACTCTCGTAAATTACTGAACTGTGTGTGTACAGGACATAATTAGGCACTAAGCTGAATTGACAACCAAATGCATCTACAGTGAGTAGATGGAATTTGTTAAATAACTTTTTTGAAAATTATGGCTTTCTGTGATCCTCCAAGGTACTTTAAAAATATTATGGCGCATATACATTTATGCATTCAGCAGATGCTTTTATCCAAAGCAACTGAAAAAAGACAAAAAAACAATTTGTCAAAGAGACAACAATATTCATAGAACACAATGCCAGCTTTATTAGACAACTGAAATACAGCCGTTTCAGTCACAAATCATTTTAACAAAATGGAGACAGCAGTAAATGAGATGATATTTGACGTAACTGTGATGTGTGGCATTTTTTCATAAATATACTGTATGAAGCTTTCATTGCTTTCTTGAAGCTGAGCTAACAATGGTCGTTTGTTTTCCTTTTCAGCAAATTAATTTGCATGTGTTTAGAGCTGAACTCTGATCTGTGTGTCATGTATGAGGTTGAATCTTTCACTGGAAAGCTTCTGAAGCAAAGCCATTTACTTACCTTAAGCTTTCATGTACCTGGCATTGTGTATGAGTGGATGATTGTTGTGCTGTCCTTATTGAAAAGTATACTTTATTATGGAAATAATATACTTCAAAGAAATATACTTAAATGCATACAGTATGTAATGTCTTTTGGACACTTAACTGCATGTAATATGCAATTACATTATTTTAGTTTACATTTGTATTACATTATTGCATAATAGTTTACATTCATATTACATGCAATTAGTTGAGCTTAAGAATGCTTTTTGATTCACTTAAAGGATAAATTCACTTAATCTACTTCATCATTGGCCACCATTGAAGTCCACTATATGGAGAAAAATCCTGGAATGTTTTCCTCAAAAAACTTTTTTTTTTTTTTTTGCTACTGAAGAAAGTAATACATGAGCATCTTGAATGGGGGTAAATAAATTATCAGGATTGTTTTTATTCTGAAAGTGAATTTATCCTTAAAGTAGGGCTGAGTGATAAATAGATTTTATCGATTAACTCAAATGTGTAGTTTATGTCGATTTGTTTGAATGAAAATCGGTTCTCTCTTTAACATCCACCAATGCTCCCCTCTGGGCTCCCATAGTCCCGAATGGGCTCAGCCCTCCCCCCACGCGTTTGCCATATTAGAGTTTAGTTAGGGTTTCGTGATCTTCCCGCAATCCGCCGCATCCCAACGTGTTCGGAAAGAAAATTACGTGTACTGCGGAATACGGATCCCTTAAAGCAGCGTTACTCATTGTGCGGCTCACGAGACTCATGCGGCTCACCAAGCTTTAATTTGTGGCTTGCATGGCAGTAAATAATATGATGATATGAGCAATAAAGGGATTTCATAAAAACATTTAAAAAACAAAACAAAAACAAGCAGGGCTATAACATAACCCATAAAAAAAACTCACACCGTAGCTGTGTCTGAAACCACTCCCTATCCACTATATAGTGCACTATATCGGGTGTCAGCCATTTTGTAGTGCTGTCCGAATTCTGAGTGAACGACTTCATTCCCTACATTCGTTCACTACTTTTTACCCACAATGCATTCTGATTTCGAGTGTACAACCGATGTACACTCGCTGAAGCACTATTTCCCACAATCCAATGCGGAGAACGAGCTGTTAGAGAGAGCGGGAGCGAGCGAGTTTGAATGAGAGATGCCGTTTAATTTACAAAAATTATTAATTTGGTGGATTTTTAAAAATGTTCGTTGGTAGTGTATTCATTCTGATGTCAAATTAACGGTCGCCTGAGGGCGTTCTACGGTCATCTTATTTGAGTGCAAAAACGCTGCTCGGGAGAGTTTCAAGATACTACAAACAATAAATACATACAATTATTAATGTGTGCTAATGTGAGTTTATTTTTGTTGACAATGTTTTAATAGTATTTAATGATTATGACCATATTACAGAACAAATGAATAATATACCATCAATGAAACCACAAAGCTGATTACAATAGTCATTTTAAGTGTTATTGCTATTTATATTATTTTCTAAAATGAGGTACATGAAATATAAAAGTACATCTAAGATGTTTTTGCAACAGCCAAGTCTCACGCGCAGTGTACACGTCACCGTCCGAATCCGTTCACTTCATTTCGTTCACTCCTTTCTAATATACAGTGAGGAAAATAAGTATTTGAACACCCTGCTATTTTGCAAGTTCTCCCACTTAGAAATCATGGAGGGGTCTGAAATTGTCATCGTAGGTGCATGTCCACTGTGAGAGACATAATCTAAAAAAAAAAAATCCAGAAATCACAATGTATGATTTTTTAACTATTTATTTGTATGATACAGCTGCAAATAAGTATTTGAACACCTGTCTATCAGCTAGAATTCTGACCCTCAAAGACCTGTTAGTCTGCCTTTAAAATGTCCACCTCCACTCCATTTATTATCCTAAATTAGATGCACCTGTTTGAGGTCGTTAGCTGCATAAAGACACCTGTCCACCCCATACAATCAGTAAGAATCCAACTACTAACATGGCCAAGACCAAAGAGCTGTCCAAAGACACTAGAGACAAAATTGTACACCTCCACAAGGCTGGAAAGGGCTACGGGGAAAAGCAAGTCTTGCCAAGCAGCTTGGTGAAAAAAGGTCCACTGTTGGAGCAATCATTAGAAAATGGAAGAAGCTAAACATGACTGTCAATCTCCCTCGGACTGGGGCTCCGTGCAAGATCTCACCTCGTGGGGTCTCAATGATCCTAAGAAAGGTGATAAATCAGCCCAGAACTACACGGGAGGAGCTGGTCCATGACCTGAAAAGAGCTGGGACCACCGTTTCCAAGGTTACTGTTGGTAATACACTAAGACGTCATGGTTTGAAATCATGCATGGCACGGAAGGTTCCCCTGCTTAAACCAGCACATGTCCAGGCCCGACTTAAGTTTGCCAATGACCATTTGGATGATCCAGAGGAGTCATGGGAGAAAGTCATGTGGTCAGATGAGACCAAAATAGAACTTTTGGTCATAATTCCACTAAACGTGTTTGGAGGAAGAAGAATGATGAGTACCATCCCAAGAACACCATCCCTACTGTGAAGCATGGGGTGGTAGCATCATCTTTGGGGTGTTTTTCTGCACATGGGACAGGCGACTGCACTGTATTAAGGAGAGGATGACCGGGGCCATGTATTGCGAGATTTTGGGGAACAACCTCCTTCCCTCAGTTAGAGCATTGAAGATGGGTCGAGGCTGGGTCTTCCAACATGACAATGACCGAAGCACACAGCCAGGATAACCAAGGAGTGGCTCTGTAAGAAGCATATCAAGGTTCTGGCGTGGCCTAGCCAGTCTCAGACCTAAACCCAATAGAGAATCTTTGGAGGAGCTCAAACTCCATGTTTCTCAGCGACAGGCCAGAAACCTGACTGATCTAGAGAAGATCTGTGTGGAGGTGGGCCAAAATCCCTCCTGCAGTGTGTGCAAACCTGGTGAAAAACTACAGGAAACGTTTGACCTCTGTAATTGCAAACAAAGGCTACTGTACCAAAATATTAACATTGATTTTCTCAGGTGTTCAAATACTTATTTGCAGCTGTATCATACAAATAAATAGTTAAAAAATCATACATTACGATTTCTGGATTTTTTTTTTTTTAGATTATGTCTCTCACAGTGGACATGCACCTACGATGACAATTTCAGACCCCTCCATGATTTCTAAGTGGGAGAACTTGCAAAATTGCAGGGTGTTCAAATACTTATTTTCCTCACTGTAGTTCACTCAACTTTCTTACACTATATAGGGATTAGTGAATGAGTGAACGAGTGAGCGATTTCGGACACAGCTCTCGTCTACACCGGACGCGAGCGTCGCGAGTGCAATCAGGGCTTTATGATTTCCGCGATGCGGAAAACGCGGAAGGAATCGCAGAATCTGGTTATAAAACCATAATTTACTGTATAACGCGAATGTCATTGAATTTGTCAAAGTTTGGATGAATAAATCAAAAGTAGGTCATTACACTTAAATCAAATCGCAATATGAACTAGTATCTGTAAATGTTAAGTTGCAAAAATTCCATTTAAATATGAATCCTGCGTGTCTCATTATGAATGAAAGCACAGACTCGCAGTTTCGTTTACTACAGGCATACTGAAGCGCGCAGTGTTTTCAGCGTCTGCCGTCTTGCCACATGAGGTCATAAATACATGAACAACAGTCAGTGTCTGCTCTATTACATATATATATATATATATATATATATATATATATATATATATATATATATATATATAATATTTTATTATTATTTTTATTTATTTTTATTTTTAAATACCCATAAAACAGCGGGGTTACAAAATGGAAATATATACTAGGAAAGATATTTAAACTTGCTCCGCCCTTACATCCATGACGTTGACTAGCTGCCAGAATAAATACAAGATGGGAGGAAAATGTATATTTCTTTCCCTCGCAGTTTTATCATTGGGTGATCATCATACTGTATATAGAATTGCTGGATTCAGGGAGCTGCTATTATGCATTGCAACTGCTTTTGAATGCACAATAGCTTTTTAGTTTCACTTTCACTTTCGAGATTGGAGATCCCATGTCCATGTTTATACTATGGAGTAGCAGTATTTACCACACATTTTACAAATTTGTCAGTTTTGCTCATGATCTGCAAATCATTGATCATTGTCCTGAGTCATCTCTCCTTACTCTGATTATGTGATAAGTGAAATTTGATGTACTGTAATGTAACTTTAACAGGCAACCATTAGCAATTGTTATTCGTTTTCAGTGCCTTTCTGAATAAGAATTCAGGCTTCGGGCACACCCCCTAACCCCCACGATGTCATAGTCCATGGTTTATCAGAACTACCTCCTATCTACTGAATAGCAAGATGTTAAACTTGTGTTTAAAGAAAACTTATCAAAAAGGGTAACATAATTTTATGTTTTATGTTACATTTTATGTTATATGTTATGTTATGTTACATTCTCACTGTTTACAATGGCAAGGCCTGCCATCTTGTCTCTTTGGCTTGTTGTTTCTGATTGCACTTTAACCCCAAGGGGGAAATCCATGTTTTGAACAATTTCTTTGTCATCTGCAGATTGATTTTAAGTAGGGGGGAATCGATTTAAATCGTAAATCGTTTTTTTTTTTTTAGGCCATATCGCCCAGCCCTACCTTTAAGTAAGACTTCAATTCATCTTTATATGCAATGCCATAATTACTTCTATTTTAAGCTAACATTTTATTATGTGCAAGAACTGTTTTTTTGTTTTGTTTTGTTTTTTTTCCATTATAATATTTGAAGTACACAGTGAAGTGCACTCCTTTTTCACAAGCAGTCTTTTACAATAGTGTACTTTTGTGTATAGAAAATCAGAAGACCTTATTATTTTTTTCCTTAAGTACACAAAGGAATGATCAAAACAAGCTTTCATCATGCAATTGGTTGAACAGTTTATTAAATAGCCCAAAATAGCTTCACTCTTTGTCTCTATCGGTCTGTTTTGATGTCGCCACTTGTTTGAGGGCCCCGTCTCATGGTTCCCTGGGGCCCTTAATATGTGCTATGTAAACTGATGTATGTATACTACTGGCCTCTTTTGCAGTTTAAAGACAAAGCGAGAATCTTTGTACTGTATATGTGGACCCAGAGAGGAGTGACTGTGAACTGAGTGACAGTACAATTCATTCAATCTTGTTCTATATTTCTCTCTTCCCTTCATCTCTATGCCTACCTTTCCTCACTGGCCTTGATGCATTGATTGTTCATGAACAAACTTCAGTTATCATCATCATCAGCCTTCAGCTTTCTCTCTCAGTACAGTCAAACCATGTATATTGCATAAATCTATTTTTTTTAAACATTTATTGCAGTGATTAGGAATCACCATAACATATATTTTTTCACAGAGAATTACCACAGTAAACACCATAGTGTGCATCTCCCTGAGACCTATGATAAATGATGAATAAAGCTACTATGCTAATCAGAAATTCTGATGACAACAGAAGCATATTTCTCAAGGTAAAGTGGTGAACGATCAATCCAAAGGGACTCTGCATTGTTGTGTACAGTTTATAAATAAGACTGGCAAACTAAACAAATAAAACTACTAAATAAATATATATAACTAGGGGGGAACAGTTGACTTGTTTGACCTTTGATTTTAAAAGCATCTCAGCCCGCATTCATCATTTCTGGTCTAAAAATTTGATAGTTACACAAACATATGTGTGTGTGTGTGTGTGTGTGTGTGTGTATATATTATTTCCTATAAGCAGTCCTTCTTCCCCCATACTGTTTTTTTTTTCGTTGTTGTTGTTGTTTTCCCCATGGGCAGTCCTTTTTCCTGCTATAATGATATTTTTATTTTATTTTATTTTATTTTTGTTTTACTTTTTTATTTTAGTTAGTTTTGTTTTGTTTTATTATTTTGTTCCTATTAACAATCCTTCTTCCCAATTTAGTGATTTTTTTAAAATTTCATTTTCAGTCCTTCTTCCCCTTTTAATGTCTTTGGTCATAGTAAAGGCCATGTTTGTCTCCTGCTATTGTTTTATTCCTCATTTCAGCTTTACTGTCCTCTGACTCGTGTGCACGTGGCATTTTCCGAGCGCAGAGGTCAGTAAGACAAATGGCTTCTTCTCATGAGGATCAGTGGTTGTGTTTTTCACCTCTGTAGGCAGCTAGCACAGCTCCTGCACCCTAAATAGAGCACTCGAAGAGTGCTAAGAGGAGCGACAGTAGGCATTATGTGCTTTGTTACGTGTTTGTGCACCTAAGCTCACGCTCGAAGCTCCGGCCATCGCTGGCTGACTGCGAGCTAACAGATGCCTGCCTGCAGCGGCGGCGATGACAGGCTTTGAGACGAGGCTGAAGGGCCGCCTACAGAGCACTTTGCTCTCTGATAAGTGGGATGACTTCCCCTTCCTTCAACCTGACACCCAGACCTGCTTTACCAAGAATATCCTAGAGGGCAAAACTGCAGAATAAAGCTCCTGAGCTACTGTAATGTTATGTGTGACCACTGATATTTAACAGACACGATTTGGTCTATAATATCTTTCCATTGTGAATCTCTTCTTTCCTCTTTTAGAGGACTGCTATTGAGTTTTTTTATTTATTTTTTTTTTTTTTAATATATATGATTGGCTCCAAACTTTCTTTACTAAATCTTTTCACAAAATACTGTTCATCAAATAATAGCTATAAGTCTGTGTTTGCATTCGTTGTTTATATTGATCAGCTAAGGTAGACTAACCATTATATGATATCTAGATATTAACTATAAAATTCTGTTTTGCATTTATTCCATATTGATTCACGAAGGCACACTCTAAGGCTGGCCTGCATGCATTCATTTAATTTCTAGTAAGAAAATATGAGTATAAAGAAAATGGGAAAGAAATGCCAATACTAGTAAATTAAAGAATGTCAAATGTGAAAGGTCAGATTCAGAATGAAACCATTAGAGGTCATAAGAAGAGAGTAAATCATAAAAATCTATTTTATTTTGGGGTGAACACTTTTTTTAATAGTCATATTTATTTGTATAGTGCTTTTTACAATACACATTGCTTCAAAACAGCTTTATAGCAAGTCATACTGTTATGCAATATGATGATATAGTGATGGTGATGATCCAACTATAATAATATGTGACCCTGGAGCACAAAAGCAGTCATAAGTAGCACAGGCATACAGTATTTGTAGCAATAGCCAACAATACATCAAAATTATAGATTTTTCTTTTATGCCACACATCATTAGGCTATTAAGTAAAGATTATGTTCCATGAAGATATTTTGTAAATTTCCTACCGCAAACATATCAAAACTTAATTTTTGATTAGTAATATGCTTTGCTAAGGACTTCATTTGGACAGTTTTAAAGGCGATTTTCTCAATATTTTCCAGATTTTCAGCTAGTTGTATCTTGGCCAAATATTGTCTTATCACTGTAAAAAATGACCATAAATTTAACAGTAAAAGACCGTAAAAATGCTACAGTAAAAATGTGTTAAACGGTTAACGGTAAGTTCTCCTACTATATACGGTGAAAACTGTATTTGGCATTACTTTTTTGGAAAAACAAACATATAATATACAGTGAATAACTGTAAATTGACATTCCCAGAATTCCCTGTTACATTTCAAATTTGATTATTTTTTTTGTTGAAATAACTATGTTTCTTCTTATTTTTTTTCTTATCAGTTTTGTACATTAGGGTTGTTTGTTGCATCAAATGTTGTTAAATGAATGTGTATTGCATTATTTCAGCTTCATGCATGTTACCATGATGGTGTTTAGTGTTTGCATGAATGACACTGTGCGCCTTCTATATATATGTTAGTATTTCAAAGCTGCTTGTGTATATTAACATTATATCAGTTAATGAAATTATGGCATTTAAATGTAAATTAAAGTTAAAACCGTAAAGCTTAAAATGTTGCTACCGTATTTTTAATGGTAAAATTCTGGCAACCACAGCTGCCGGTTTTTACCGTAAATTTGACAGATTTAAAAAAAAATAATAAATTACAGTGTATCCTAAAAAACCATGCATCAATGGAAAGCTTATTTATTCAGCTTTCAGATGATGTATTAATCTCAATTTAGAAAAATTTACTCTTATAACTAGTTTTGTGGTCCAGGGTCACATATAATAATAGCAAAAAGTAACTGTAAAAGATAATCACACCAAGCATTAACCCATCCACATTGCCTCCTTCACAGAAGTCTAGATACTGTAACACCGACTGTATCAGTCAAAAGCTTGTATGTTTCTTTATTTACTAAAGCCAAGTGTGGTAAAATGAGACGTTATCTAAGTGGAAGTTGCTAGAACAGTCCAACATTCGCTCTGGTCTCCATAGCGATGATATTGAGTGACATCTCGCCCTTGATTATGTTTGCACGAGATGCGAGTATATCAAAAGATCTGTCAGAGCCACATCGCATTGCATACATCTGCTCTGACATTTCCCATGCAGTTCACTTCTTAAGTGTTGCGTAACCGCTATAAAGCCGAGTTTCCTGAAGGGAGCGTGGCTCTAAACGAGGCCAGACCGGGGGGGAAATGTGATGGGACTCCCACGGAATGTCCAATGAGCTGCCGTGGCTCGTTAGCGCACCGGTGGGGAAGCTGGGGCTGATTGGCGATGCGCAGTCCGTCGGCGAGCTCTACACATCGCCCTCGGCAAACAGCGGAGCTCAGGGAGCCCCTGCACCCGGCAAGGACAACGAGAAGACGATCATTCATGAAGAAGAAGAGTGAGCGGCCTCTATGAGCACTAGCAATGTTGGGAAGATTAGGCTTCTTTGGAAATGTAATAAGTTACAAATTACCCTTACACTTTATTTTGATAGTCCACTTTAGACATTCTACTAACTATAAATAGCTTTGCAAATACATGTCAACTAATTCTCATTAATTTGTAACTACAAATCTACTAACTCTCAGAGTAGACTGTTAGATTAGATTTAGGGTTAGTAATAAGTTGACACAGGCCTATACTTGCAGAGTTTCTCATAGTCAGTATGTTGTGGACCCATCGAAATAAAGTGTTTGAAAGGTAACACTTTATTTTAGGGTCTCTTAGCTAGTTGCTTATTAGCATAGAATATTAGCCATTTATTAGTAGTAATTAAGCATATATTAATGCCTTATTCTACATGACCTTATTCTACATCACTAATCCTACCCAATTATTGAGGGCATTAATATGTGCTTAATTTGTACTAATAAATAGCTAATATTCTAGTAATATGCATGCTAATAAGCAACTAGTTAAGAGACCCTAAAATAAAGTGCTCCCGAAGATATTAAGCAGAGTCTACTAATACGCTAACGGCTGCTAGTTGATATGTAGTTGCAAAGTTACTTACTATTAGTAGAATATCTAAAGTGGACTATCAGAATAAAGTGTTACCATGTGATAAGTAGTGTAACTATTTCAATTACTTTGTTAATTGAATGCAACTGATTACTTTTAACTTTTCTAAATGTCTAACGAAGGTATTCAACTGTTAATCATTTTGAAACATTTAAAGCAGGCAGGGTTAACCTTACATTAGGACTCAACACTGATTACTGCCAGACATTCAAAATCCTTCATCACTTGAATTAAGATCATAATTTAATTTTAAAGCACAGCCACCACAAAATCAGACTTTAGCATCTCTTTTTACTTTGAGATCGTTCTGGGGTTAAATACAGATTTAAAATCACAATATATAGTTTAATAGCGATGATACTGTTTTTGAAATCTAATCTTTGCATGGCAATGACAGGAGACACTGGCATCTTACAATGCCTTGGGAAAAAACAGTTAATCATAAAAAATAAATAAAAATAAAGCATAAACATAAAGCCAAATAGGAAATAAAACCGTTATCAAATAAGCATGTGACCCCCTTTGTAATTGTTAACATTTTCGTAAGTAACTGTAATTTAATTAGGCTACACCTTTTTTACAGTTGCATTTATTTTGTAATTAAATTGCGTAATTCCATTACATGTAACTATACTGTAGTTATACTCCCCAACACTGAGCGCTAGTTTGTGAAGAAGAGCAGATGGGGCAAAGCATCACATCATGGCTTCCATTTTTACCTGTCCTGAAAACAAACAAGAAATAAGTCCATCATGACCAGCCTCTCGCTCACACGCACATTCATCTGACAAACACGGAAAGCGATGAGTGGTGAGCTTGAGGACTGTGAATGTGAGGAGGTCAAATAAAGCAATAAGCTGCTGCTGGTGGATGTGCGTTATAGTGATTGTATCATGGGGAGTATAGTGCTGTAAAACCCTGTTAACCGTGGTAAAGTCACTGTAATGCATGGGCTTGGGTGGCTTTATTGCTTTCATACAGCAGTATGATAGAAGGAACCAATTGTTTCTTACCTTAACAGTAATACTTTAGAATAGGGAACACATTTTATCTATTAACTAAGAGTTTTCCCTGAACAAACTCCTAGTTTGCTGCTTATTAATAGTAGCACGTGCTTTATAAGTAGTAATATGCATGCCTATAAGCAACTAGTTAATAGTGAGAACTGGTCTTTATATTAAAGTGTTACTAGCCTAACCTACCCTAACCCTAAATATTTACATATTAATAACATTTAAGAAAAAACAAAACATGTTTTAGCTAGTTCATAAACTTTATAAATATAGAATGCCCAGTCAAAGGAATGCACATTTATTTAAGAGACATAATTATGGTTGTCAACTAAAGTGCCTCATCCAATCAGAATTTATTGAACTATTATGAAGACTCTTAAAACATATTCATGCAGTATATTCCTGTGTGTGTGTTTGTATAAAGGAAAAATAAAATACAATTTTATTTTACTTTACATCATTGTAGATACTATTAGATTTAGATTTTATTTTAATATTTTCCATTTTCATTTTAGTATTTGTATTTACATATTTTTGAATTTTTGCTTTAAAAAAAATAGCCTATGTCTATAACATTTTCATTCATTTTTTGGATTCCGTTTTAGTTATTTTAGTACATTTTAAGTGTTTTAAGAAAACAATATTTCAATAAAATAATTTAAATATTTACATAATATATTTAGTAAAATATTAAATCAATATATATATACAACTTTTGTTTTTATGGTTTTATTTTTAGTTATCTATAATAACCCTTGCTACAGTATATATGTGTATTGTGAAATGAAAAGAAAATAAACCAAAACTGCAAATAGCTTCTGATATTTTCTAATATTCCTATGCTTTGCACAGATATTGTATTCATATTTATTTACCAAACAGTTCATCCTTAAAATCCAGTTCATCCTATGTATAAATTTACACAATTATTTCCAAACATTCTTATAAATGAACAGATCTTCCACAGGTCTCTCTGTGTGGCCTCTGTGTTGCTCTATTGTGTGTTTCCAGAGTCTTCTCTACGCCACTGTGCCACCTTGTGGAGAGGAGAATCACAGGTTTCCAAAGCAAGAGGAAGTTGGCTTCATATGCCACTTATATGTGTTTTAAAACATCGGTGATAAGCGTGCAGTTCCTGTCCAGCAGTGAACTCCGGCTGTGACAGACAGGTGGCTATTCTGACCAAGAAACCGGAGGAGGGTTAGAACGCCTCTATCGACCGGCTGGGTCCCTCAAGTTTTGGTTTATGAGAAAAAATAAATCCTTCTTATATCCTCACACACAAACAGAGACACAGCGGCCGTATCTCAGTGAGCCAGCCAAATACTGACTCGTCTAATAAAAAGATACTTGATCTTGAAGTATCAAATAACTGGGGTGTGATTGCTCATTGCTGTGTAAACAGAAGTGGTCAAATAAACCCCACGGGCCGCTTTCTTCTTCCCGAACACTTCTTTATTCCTCTCTCTCTTTATTCCCTCGCCCTCTCGCTGTAGTACCACATTACCCGAGTGATTTCCTCTGGAGGTACACCTGTGAAAGCACGAGCGTGCGGCCCTGCTAGAAAAATATTGCGTTCTATAAAACTTCTCCATAATCGGGCCAGGTGCAATAAATCCAGGACGGAAATATTAAGTGGGGCTGATATTTCCTTGGCCTCTCTCCAGCTCGGCTAGTAAAATCCGGCAGTCAGAATGACCTTAGCGTTAAAGAAATATCAGGAGCGGGATGACGACGGCAGTCAAACGCTGCTCATGTCTGTCGGCGATTCTTACGAATGCACTCCGTTATCGATGTTCATTAGACGCCAAATTACACTAAACAGGGCTGTAAAGGTGTTTAAGAGAGTTTGCAAATGATCTATGACTTTTAAAGCATATCGCAAGGACATCTTTCTGTGCAATTCAACCGCTCCTCCAAGCCTACACGCTTCTACATGGATCTGTGAGAATAATGCCACATCAGCCTCCACCTACACAGACCCACACACACACACACACACACACACACACACTGACCTTACACGTGAACACACACACACACACTGGCTTTACGTATAAGCGAATTCAAGCACCCGAAGCATTATAGATAATCTTATTTCACAGATACGCAGAGCACATTGCCTTTGGGACACATTTGCTTTTGTAAACTGAGAATTCAGCCATCACACTCTTCACAGCTGTAGATCAATAGCCCTTAATTAAGCCACATCTAAATGCATAATAAACTCATAACAAGATTTGCATTTCCTGAAGGGAATATCAGCCTTTGCGGGGCAGCGGGCGACTATGTTAGGTACGTTTCTACAGGTACGTTTAGGTTTCAGGCTTTTCTCATTGCCGGACGGATGGTAAAATAGATGCAAGAAAGAAATGACCAATTAGAATTTTGCATGCAAATTGATGTGAGGGAAGTGACCAATCAGAATTCATATGCAGATACGACGAGTTCACATTTCTAGACTGAAATTAACAGTTTGAATTGAGTCATTACACAAAGTGGTTTGAGTTTAATTAGTTGCGGAAATTTATGGAGAATAAAAAATACAAAGACATAAGAGGAAAGTCAATACAGTGCTCTGAAAACACACAGCTAAACATATGTTTGAAGCCAAGTGTGCACATTGTATTAATGTGCTGAGTTCATGAAGGGGAAAATGTTTTATTGATCAAAGAGGATGATACAAAAGGGAATATTTTACTCTGAATCATTTTCTCAATTTGTCGGAGCCTGTGAGTGATGAACGGACATAACATTACAGTAACCCTCCCATCAGGGGTCCGAATCGAGCCTGAGATTTATTTACAAAAGATTCACCAATCAGTCTTTTGTTTTGTTTTCCAGTAAAAATATCTGGTAGCACTTTAGATTAGGGAGCACTACTAACTAGTTTAGCATGCACATTAATAGCATATCGGCTGTTTATTAGTACTTATAAAGCACATGCATGACTATGTTATAAATCCCATAACCCTAAACATAACTGCTGCAACAACTACCTTACTTACTGTCAATTAGCAGCGAATTAGGAGTTTATTAAATCTTAGTTAATAGTGAATGTGTTCCCTAATCTTAAGTGTAAGCAAATATTTAAATATCTTTAAAACAAGAAATACATTTGGTAACACTTTATTTTGATGGTCCCTTTTGAACATTATTTGACAATAAATAACTTTGCACTTATGAGTCAACACACTCTCAGTAGAGTATTAGTAGGCTGTCTGATTATTATCTGCTAACTCTTTATAGTGATAGTCTCCCAACAGATAATCTGCTGACTATAAGTAAATTTGCAAGTACATGTCAACTTATTCTAACCCTAACCCTACCAGTCAACTAATACACTACTAACACTCTAATGACAGGTAGTGTATATGTATGTGCAACGTTACTTATAGTCAACAGAATGTGTTAAAGGGACCATCAAAATAAAGTGAAACCATACAGTAAAGTTTTGTAAGATAATATACCTTGAATTCACTTTACTTCTTTTGGAAAACAAAATAAAAAATAAAAATAAATAAATAAATTATATATATATATATATATATATATATATAAGAATATTAGCCAGTTATTAGCCTTATTCTACATAACTTCATTATACATCCCTAATCCTACCCAATACCTAAACTTAACAACTACCTTACTAACTATTAATAAGCAGCAAATTAGTAATTTATTGAGGGAAAAGTCATAGTTAATACTGAATAAGTGTTCCCTATTCTAAAGTGTTACCAGAAATGCAGTACTACTTACAGTATTTTTGATAACATTATTTATATTTAAAATATTTCCACTATTTTAAATTCACAATGGAAAACAAGTCTTAGTATCTAGTGCAATTTTGCAACATTTGATGATGATACAATGACATTTTCAAGAAAAACTAGAACTTTTTTTGCTGTATAAAAAGGTATTTATTACATATATTGGGTGAAGGGTTATAGGCACCCATAAATAAAATGGAGGGCTATGAATAAACAGAAGAAGACACATAAAAGAGATACAGTGTGAAGCTTGCTACTGTCTCTTTAAACCTCATAGCCCCAGCCCCCCCCCCCCCCCCAAAGCCAGAGAGAGAGCCGTCTTCACTAGCAGCCAAAGCCTGTCCATAAACTCCAGCCTCTTCCCCCTCCATCTGGCAGGAGGGACTGAGAGAGAGAGAGAGAGAGAGGATCAGAGTGCGCGTGTATCCACAGGGTTTCGAATCGGAGGCAAAGGCAGCATCCCTCCCTCAGTCAGAGGCTGTCGTCACGGCGACAGGAGGTGTCTGCTCCACGGCCGAGAGACGGAATGCGAAGCGGAAACGGTCGCCGCAGCAACAAGAGCATCTGAGGACTTCCAGGATTCCAAGCAGGAGTGGAGAAGCCAAGGCTGCCGGGGCTCGAAAAGAGGGGAACCGGGGCCAGTCTTTCATCCACCACCTCCTCCCTCTCTCCTCCTCCTCCTCCTGCGCTGCTGCTTCACTTTCTCTCTGAAGGACAGCTCTGAATGAACCCTCCTTCTGACGGTGGGCGAGTGTGGCTGGACGGACGCTGAAAGGAAAGACATAAAAGAGTGGGATTGTGTGTGGGAACGGGAGAGAGAGAAGTGGGGGTGACTGGGAGGAAGACGGCGTGCGTGATGGTGACTGACGCTGCAACCAAACGGGAAGGATGAGCCGAGCTCAGCCGAGCCAAAAACTGTATCCCCGTCGTTCCTCAGGAGGGAGGAAAGGCAAACCTGCACGCACTTTCTACCACTGACCAGGGGAGAGGTGAGAGCGAGAAAGCGTGCCAGAGAGCACTGTCTTATGAAGTGCGTTTCCACGGGGGCTGGTGGGATTCAATTTGGTGAGCGTGTTCATTTGTATCTGTTCTTCTTGGTCTCTCTTTGCTGTCTGTAATTGATTTTGTGTAGTAAACCGAAGCTTGAACATCAAGATATGTCTTTGAGAAAACTGAACATGGGGGAGAGAAAAAATGACAGGAAGAGAGACGTTACCAGATAAACAGAGAAATTGCTCTCCTTCCTGTCTTTCCAGGTGTTGTGTCAGATTGTCTCTTTTGGCTGCGCCTTGAAGGGTCAAGTTCTCCTCTTTAATTCTCTTCCAATTCTTCCTGGAGCAAAAGACATGGAATTTACCTGCTCTGATGGCTTTTGAAGAAAAGCTAACGACTGGATTTCACCCGTAATCGAAGGAAGCTAGATTGAGATCCGTCTTTATCCAGCCATTTAACAAAATGGGTGAGAAATGTCTCTCTGACCCGGAGGAAAGGATGCGCCATTCCGTCTGACACCCCGCGGGGGATTACGTGTGAAACGCTCATCATAACACTTATTGTAAGTGTAGTTGCAATTTTGGCAATCGTTCTGAAAGCATCACGTCCGTTGCCTTGGTTTAACGTTTTATACACGAGATGACAAACACATCTATACACACACATAAAATTGCTCTGGCTTTTTGGCTGAATTAACATCCTCTCTCTCTCCTTTTCTTCCAGATCCAGTTCAAGGAAAACTAAAGTTGGAATATTTCACCTTTTGGTTTGACTTTTTTTTACTCCGAACACAAACATTGCAGATCAAAAACAAAGAAGCACTTCGGTCGTCTCTGAAAGAAAGGCATCTTTGGGAGTTTCCTTTTTCTTCCTGGATTGGATTTTTACGTGGATCAGTCGCTCTTGCAACTCTCCTTACCATGTCTTCATGGAAGAGAAGAATTCTGCATCATAGACAACCGCTTTCCATCCAAAGTTACACCTAAGGACTCGCACGTGCACACTAAACGCATGCTAGGGTGAAATGAGCCACGCTTCTTGCGCATTTCGCTTCTTCATCCTGGAGTTCGGTGTGTGTTCTTGGATCTAACAGCCCAAGCATCCTTCAATGATTCCAGCACCTTCCATTCCATCCGCGTCTGTCCCGAGATGCCCCGCCGTACACAGCAAGAGGAGGTTTGACCCCAGACCCAGCGAGGTCTCTCGGCTGCCCAGGCGTATTTAAGATGTTGAACCCTTCCCACGTGGCCCGAGCCCCAGATCGGATCAGTAGCACTGCGGCTCCCGGAGGCCCCAGACATGGATCGTGGCTCGGCTCGCCCCTGCCCTCAGCGCTCCGCACCCCGGCCCGTGAGCAGCCTGTGAAGGATGTCCCAGAGCGGAGCTCCAGCCCGGGAACCCTCTGAGACCCCCAGTCAGAGAGAACAGATCCGCAGCCACATGAAGATGGTGATCGAGCAGCTGGAAGGAATCCTCAAGGAGTTGAAAGATGTGGCACATGAACTGCGGGAGGTAAGGTTTGCTTGCCTTCTACTGTTTGGACTGCAGGTGACTGGTTTCTCCGGCAGGAGATAAATAATGAATGTTTTCCAGTTTGGACTGGCAGGCTGAAGCAGGTGGGGAGTCAATGTAGCCTAAGAAACCAAAGCGAGCGGCCTTAACCTGAGAATTTGACCGCCTTGGGAACCAAAAAGAGACGGGTTTATCTCTTTTATCCAAAGGCGAGGTGCACTTTTCCAGAATGCCAAATGATGGCGTGAACGCATACAGAGTGAGAAAAATAGAAAGGGAACACAAAAGTGAGAGGCAGAGAAGAAGGGAAAGAGGTGCGCAAGGTAGGAGTCGAGTTTGGCAATGCAATAGTTATGTAAGCACTTTGTTATCGGCTGGATTCCTACTGTATTCTACCAACTGCCATGGTTACAAGATGAAAAGATTCCACTGTGTGTGTGTGTTCCTTGCTCTGTGTTTGGGAGTGAGCTGACGGCATAGAAAAAAGACAAGTGTGTGTCTACATCAATGTCACATTTCAGCTGAATAGATTCATGTGCAGAAACGGGCCAGAAATTGTTGAAAAGTGAACAAGTCTGTGCATGCACGAGAGAAAATAATGAATTCTTTAGTTCCTCTCCCTCTCCATATGGACATTAAATATTTCAGTTCACTCTGGCTAGCACACCAGCTAAAATTCGCCCTTCCCGAACCATCCGTCATCCTTCGAGCCCCCCGGGCACCGGCATCTGTTCCCCTCCAGATTAGCCCATCCAGCTCACACCTCCAGACCGTGTGGTGTGGAGAACTACCCCCTCGAGTCTCTCCCTCGTGCCCCAACGTGATTGATGATGTGGGAATAATGCTCGGTCCGGCTATTTATAAACACCAGGACTCGCGTAGCCCGGTAAACGACTCTACGCCCACTCTACATATGGATCAGGATAAAAATAAAGTCAAAAACTCAGAGACGAGTATGCGTTCTGTACGGAGAGAGTGTGTGTTGGAGAATATGAGGTGGCTGTAGAGCTTTACATTAAGGAGTATTGATGAACAGTCCAGGGGAAGATGTGTAGATTGCGAATGTCGGATAAAATCTTTAATTCTTTTGGCTGTTTTAGAGGACTAACTGATGGATGACACTCAATGCTGAATGATACTTCAGGGATGCGCAATAATGGGGTCACATCACACGTAATGAGACTGCAGACTCTGCCTGAGTGTGTGCGTGTGTGTGAGAGGTTTTGCCAACATTGCGAGGACTGAATGTCCCCATAAGGACTGTAAAACCTGAAATCACATGCATTTTGGGATATCCAATGGTCCTTAAGAGGAAAATGGCTCAGTAAACATACAAAATAACATCTTAATTAACCTATTCAAATGTAGAAAAGTTTCTCAGAGGGTTAGGGGGTAGAAAATAACACTAGCTCTGTATAAAAACAGTAGATGTTAATGGAAAGTCCCCACCATGATAGAAAAGCAAACGTGTGTGTGATTGTTGTACTGACACACCAGCAAGTACAGGTAGTTTTGCTAGCAGAGACATTTGCTTTTCTTCCCGTTAGATCAAAACGGTTACAGTTAAACCATCTCTAGGCTGCAGAGAATTGATGCTCTTGGTGTTTGACAGCATATGTCTGTGTGTGAGAGTATATGTGTGTTTGTACCCTTTAACCCTGTTAGACTTCAAAGTACTGCAAGTTTGTGCTGAGATGGAAAAGACTTATGTAACTCTACCAGTAACTTACATAAAACGGCACAAACAGCTCTGAATTAGTCATCAGTTCTGTCATTCTGCAGGAATTTAGCATCTCGCACGAGTCTGAAGTCTTTTCGCTTCTCCTCCCATCCGCTCAAACTCAAATTCAACCCTCCAAGCCTTTGCTGCTGCACTTTTTAATTAATGCTAACCGCCGCAGGCTAAGATCATCCTTGCAAACAAATGCTGAGGGAAATGCTGTCATTCTCTTTCCTCTGACGTTCAAGTAGGAGACGTAGTGTATACAAAAGGAATGGTTTACGCAGCCCGGGTTGCATTAAAAATAAAGGCAGCAATGCATTTTGTATTTTTTGGAGGGAGCAGCACTGGTGCACTAGATGAAATAAGACATGACTAAAGGAAAAAGTTTTCCTAAATTAGAGCTAAACTTAAATTAGAGCCAAACTCGACAGCTAGTGATCACCATTTGACATTTTGATAATAGCTCATAACTTTGATTAAAAAGGTCATGCGAGTTTGGAGCGACATGATGGGCAGATGATGGCTTAACTGGACTGACCCAATTTAGACGTGTCAGTGGATGATTTCTGCCACAGTGTTTTGAACAAAAACATTGTTTTCTTACAATAATTGTGCAGTTAGGTACAATAAGGCTATATACTGTATGTTAGCGACAAAACAAGAATGAACAATACATTTGCAGCATTTATTAATGTAGGTCAGTGTTATTTTAGTATCACTGAGATACTATTATCGATTTTATGAATATTTTTAATCTTTTTTTATTTTTAATTTTAGTTACATTTTTAGTAATTTAGTTATGACTTTGTCATTTTTTGCTCTTTTATAGCTATGTCTGTATAGTTTTATTTATTATATTTTATTTTATTTATTTATTTATTCATTTTTTTGGGGGCTATTTAAGTATATCAAATTAAACTAAATTGAATTGAGAAATGTTGCTGAAATAGCCAAAATAAAAAGTGTTTTTACATTTTATTTTGATTAACATTCATTTCTAAATATACTCATGCATTTTGAATATTTCTAGTTGAATACATTAAAAATCATGTGTTATAAATGAGCATTATCAACAATTTTATATATTGATGCTATCCTACATTAATAAATGCTATTAATATGTAGTATATTTATTAAATGAATTTACAAATGTTAACAAAGTTAACCTTACAGCAATTTTTTGTTTGTTTGTTTTGTTTGTTTTTTGATGTTTTCTTTTTATGGCTTCAATTTTAGTTTGTTCTATTTTTAATTAACAATAATAACCCTGATCTAGGTTAACATTAATTTCTAAATATACTAATGCATTTTTTTAATATATATTTTTAACTGAATAAATTAAATATCTTGTATTACAAATGAACATTATGAACAATTGTATATATTCACATTAACCCAAATTAATAAATGCTTTTAAAATGTAGTACATTTGTTGTTTCTTTAATTTATTAAGGTTAACAAAGTTAAACTTAAACCAATTTTTTTTATTTTTTTTTTATTGATGCAATATATCATTGTTGAATCGATTTCTATAGGCGTGCCAATTCTGCTGCTTGTCTTGATAAATTTAAGGCACTTATTGGTATCCTCATTCAGGCTTTTAACTGTAAATCAGCAGGTTTGATCCCACTCAGAGGTAATCCATTAACTATAGACCCTGTTTCTGTTCAACCGCCATCGTGTACTTGAGCAAACCACTTAAACCACAGCTGCTCCAAAGGGACTCATTGAAACTGCCCTACTGTAAATTGATTTGGATTAAACATCTATATGCACTAAGCACATTATATTATTCACAATATTGTTATAAGATCATGCTCCACATGCAAGAGTTTTATTGGCCTTTGTTTAAGCGTAGCATTATCATGCTGATTGAAACAGACAGCGCTCCCCCTGGAGTCAGCTAGTAGTTGCGTTGAATTTGATGATCAATATATTTCATTAGTGAGTCGATTCACTGCCGCTGTCCTCAGCGAGCCGATTGGCTTCCGAATTCTCTGTGGTGCGGAGAGCAACATGCAAAAGCCATCGATAACATAAACACTCCCATTACGGTTAAACGGCTCTGATGCATAATGGGCCCACACAAGATGTCTATGGATTGTCAGAAAATACAAGTGCTTGAAATGAAGTGTCAGAAGAGAGTGAAAAAGCCTCATTCTTTCTATGGAGGAACGAGAGAGAGAAAGAAAGTAGACGGAGACAGAAAGACACAATACGGAGAGGAGACTTGTGTCTCACAGCATGTAATGAGAGGGACGAGTGTCATTTGGACAAAGAGTACTTATCTTTGCTCCAGTGCAGTGTCTGCAGCTTGGTTAAGTGTCTGTGCCTGAGCTCAGTAATTTGAGAGATTGGTTTATCACACAGAAGCAGAGGGTATGATGCAACGGCAAACATGGCTTTCTGAAAGTTGAGATTTCAGACCAAACGGCTCGGCCTCTTTTAATGTCCTCACTAAAATAATAATGAGACGACTCATTAAAGGAATCGTTTGCCCCAAAATGGACATTCTGTCATCATTCATTCACACTGGAGTCACTCAAGACTCGTACGATCTTCTTTCTTCTTTTCAAACACAAAGTAGGGATTTTCAAGAATACACTGCTCTTTATTCAATTACGATGAATTAGGACCAAAAGGATGCAAAAGCATCATAAATATATATATATATATATATTTTTTTTTTTTCTATACATATCAATTCTAAATATTTAAAATTGTTTCAGTATTCATGTTCTGCTGTATTGCCTCGGTTTGCAGTAAATGCTGCAAACTCCATCTTTGCATGTGCTGCGAGATGCACTCAGGAACGTAATGTTCGTCAGTTGTGTTTTATTTCTGGAATTTGCATAATTTTCAACTTTTTTTGTGAACAGACGATTGCAGCATTTCAGCAGGGTTGTATTGAGAAGCGTTTGTACACCTGCTGTCATACACACTTAAAAGGCTTTCCTGCAGTTTTCCGCCAAAATAAAAGCTTGAGTTGTTTCACAGTCAGCCAATTAAAACCGTTTTAGTCAACTCCAAATTGGCCACATTTTAGTCATGCTGCATAATGGTTAAACTGATTATTACAGTTATTAAAATTTGTATTGTGATTACTGATCATGATTACATCAGAGAATGTCAACTCATACACATGCATTTATTTCACCTGATCTAATTTCCTGATTTATTTCCTGATTACAGCATAATATATTTCCGCCTTAGAAGTAACAACAACAACAAAAACAAAGTTGCTTAAAATAGCAGTATTGTGGAAATACTAATATATAATAAATTAGTCTGAATGACTGATTCGTGAATCTTACTGATTCGGCATTTGAATTCAACTCACTAATTGAGTTAGCAGATTAATGGAGGGAAAGATTATAAATCAATAACAACTGTTGTTCTGATCATGACACAAACATGACTCTAGAAGACTTGCGAGTTTATTTTCATGATGTCTTTATGGTACTTATTTGTCCTTTTTTGAAGCTTGGAAGCTCGAGTCATCATTAATGGTAATTGCTTGAAACATTTCACCTTTTGTGTTTCACGCAAGAAAGTCATACGTGTTGACATAAGAGTGAATAAATGATGACAGAATTGTCATTTTGATTACGTTGCATATATGCATCCCATATCTGTTCTCAACATATGCAACGGTTATGTTGGATCCTTGTAGAGATCTATAGCACTTTTAAGGCACAATCAAGCCAAAGGAGTCAGTAAATGACTTCACTGAAGCTCCCCTGATCAAACAGCATCGGTCCCATCTGTAAAGACCGTGCCGCAGGCTAATTCCTCTTCAATGCCACACACAGCCTGTACAGTTGAAAAGTGGCTTTACAGTAACAGAATGTCAGCGGTTAAAGTCAAAACCCATTTCACTTTTCTAATCTGACATATATATGAAACAGGATATTTAACGAGAGAAGATGTAAGACAGGACTTGATTTTATCCATCTGGAATCGATTGTGAAATGTTGTGTAACAAGCAGGATTTCTGATCTCAGCTGAAAATGAAAGTCAGTTTAGACCGAGCAAGTTATTTATTTTTATTTTTTGATAAAAGAAAATATGTTTTGATAAAGTAAATCCACTCTGTTTTGATTTTATGTTTACTTTAAATGCAATACATAAATAACGGTAAAGTTCCAGCAGAACAACTAAAAAAGCTCCTGTAGGAAGCTCCTGTATTTCATTCTTGACTCTTAACATCACTCTTGCTATTTAGCAACATGCATTTACTCCAGACTAATTATAATTAACCAAAAGTAAAAATAAAACCATTAAAAAAAAGCAATACTTGAAATAATATAAATGTTAACTGAAGTAAAATTAAATGTCAAAAAAATGACATTTTATTTTATTTCAGCTAGTTGCCAAGGCAACATTTCTCAGTTTTAATTTAACATACTAAAACTAAAACCTAATGAAACTTAATAAAAATCTACACAAATAAATAAATAAAATGACAAAAATAGACAGCTAAAATTAAACCAGAACAGAATATAAATATGAAAATATAATTTAAAATATTAATGAAACGATAATGGTATATCAGTGATACTGTAATAACACTGATTTAGTCATATTAAACAGTTTTGTTTTACTTCAATAAAAGCAGTATATTTAGATGTGTCCACATGAAGCACATTTTTAGCACAGAAATGACAAGCGTCACATTTTATTCTATTCCAGTGATGAATCGAACATCTGAAAACAGATACAAAGCATTAGACAGACGGAGAGAGCGATAGAGAGAGAGAGAGAGAGAGGTGAGTGATGGGAGGAGAGATATTCGCAGTGATGAAGTGTGTGATGAGACGCCGTCTCACTCTCGCAGACAGACAGAGAGAGTGTGACAGGATCAGTCGGGTCATGGAGGAAACCACAGGGGGTTTAAACCCCGAATCAAAGACTGCCGAGCTCTCGCTGGGACTGTTTACTCTGTCTGCCCTCTGACAGGACCGTATCCACTAGAGGCGCTGCGATCGGACAGATTCCTTCAGATTCAACAGATCTGACAATGGTTTCTTCAGAAGACATCTTTAGATTGATTCAGAACCAAAAGCAGATGTTCTTGGTCACAGCCCAAACCCTAACTTCACTCGAAGTATAATGCTACTGACTATAATGATTCGATTTCATTAGTTGACAGGACAACACGCGATTATGGTAGAGCGTTTTTGAATACCCAAACTTGTTGCTTTTTCGTCGCTTAGTGTAGTTGTGCATCTTAAATATCAACTTAATTGCAAACTTGATGTTTTCCAAAAGGTGGTTCGCAAGCACCTGGTGATTTTTAAGTTCATGAGAATGTAGCAAAAAATAAATAAATGAAATTTAATATTAAAATAAATAAATGGGGCTGCACTATTTAAAAAACTAAATCTGATGCAATGAATATGGTATAATTTAAGTGTTCATCGCTCCAAAACAGAGAAAACATCTTTCACAAACATCTACATCTCTGTCTAAAGTGTTAGTGCATATAATGAGTTGTATTTTTTTAGGGGTTATTTTAGCATAATTCATAACCACACCCCAGACCTCACTAATTTTCAAACTCTGGCTACGGCTGTGCTCTCGCCTACATGTAAATAAGAAATAATGTGAATTTGTGCATTTTAATGTGTTTGAAAGACAAAAGCCTTGCAAAGACATATGGTAAAATAACCCACCGAGTGATGATTCAAATGAAAATTAATGTGTTAATCAGTAGTTGATGCAATGTTGGAACACTTCTTAAAAATAATATGACTTGTCTGAATGTCCACACAACTAGAAGACTTTCTGATATATAAGCAGTTGGCTAAATAAATTATGAATAATTTATTGCTATTGTGTGAAAATTATGTAATCAAATTTTAAAATGTAATATAAACTAATTACATGTACTTAATTTTTGCAAGTAACCCTAAAGCAACCCTAACCATATAGTAAGTACTATTACTCAGTGCTTAAATGTATAATTACACTGTAAAAATGACACCTTCAAATAAAGTGTAACCAATTTTTGGAATCTGATTACGTAATCCAGATTACATGTAATCAGTTACTACCCAGCTCTGATGGTCATATAGTTATGGTCAGTGTTGGGGAGGAAATAGTTACATGTAACTGAATTATGTAATTTAATTACAAAATAAATGTAACTGTAATTTGTTACAGTTACTGAGAAAAAACAACAACATGTAATTAAAGTCCAGTTACTTATGAAAATGTTAACAGTTACAAACAGGGGTACATCTGAATATTATCATACACATACAGATTTGGTGGATTTCTTTTTGAAACTGAGTTTAGGACACATAATACGACACATGTTTGATTTCCTATTTGGGTTTATGAGTATGCTTTATTTTTTTTTTAAGATTAACTGTGTTTTTTTTTTTTCCAGAGCATTGTTAGCATGTGTTTCCTGTCATAGCGATGCAAAGATTTGATTTCAAAAACAGTATTATAGCTATTAAACAATTTCTTGTTATGATTTTAAATCTGTATTTAACCTCAGAACAATCTAAAAGTAAAAAGAGGTGCTAAAGTCTAATTTTGCGTTGTCTGTGCTTTAAAATAGCATTTTTATAATCTTAATTCAAGTGATGACCTGCCCAACTCAATCCTTAGCCATCTTCAAGAATCGGCTAAAAACACATCTAACTCTCTAACTCTAGCACTCTATTCTAATTATATTCTTTAAAAAAAAAACTTGCACCTTTTAGACTTGCGCTCTACACTCTTAAAAATAAAGGTGCTTCACGATGCCATAGAAGAAACTTTTTGTCTAAACGGTTACATAAAGAACCTTTTCACAAAAGGTTCTTTGTGGTGAAAGAAGGTTCTTCAGATTATAAAAAGGTAAGTTAGAGATGGTTCTTTAAAGAACCTTTGACTGAATGTTTTTTTCTATGGCATCGCTTGAAGAACCTTTTGAAGCACCTTTATTTTTAAGAGTGTATTAATTTACTAACTTAAAATTTTCTGTAAAGCTGCTTTGCAATGATTTGTATCGTGAAAAGCGCTATACAAATAAACCTGAATTGAACTGAATTGAAATGAGGACAATGGAAGCAATCAAAAGAGCAATGATATGCAAGTGCTATAACATGTCTCAGTTAGAGTACACGTAGCAAGGTTTTTTTTTTTTTTTTTTTTAATTATATAATAAAAAGAAAACAGATAGAATAGAAAAAGAATAGAACAAGCTAGTGTTAGAGGCTTTTTTTATTTTTTGCTTTTTGTTAATTATATAATACATAAAAGAAAACAAATAGACAGAATACAAAAACAATAGAGAAGCTAGTGTTAGCTTTTTTTCTTTTTTTTTTTTTTTTTTTTTTTAAAGAAAACAAGCCGTTTCTACATTATATTCAGGAGTAGGTTATTAAACTATGGCGGAAATGTATAGTAAAAAACAATGCAGTTAGTTACAAATTACATGCAATCAAACAGACGGTGAACACTATTAACTGCAGTGATTATATGTTGCGATTAAACTTTGCAATTACGATTAAACGTTGAGATTAAGCAAAAATTGGTAGTTTTATATGTGGTGTCCAGGGTTAGCATCATTTGAGGTCTTCTTCATTTGTAAGTCGCTTTGGATAAAAGCGTCTGCTAAATGACTAAATGCAATGTAAATGTATTACATTTCCAAAGTCACCTTCCCAGCACTGGTTATGGTTGTATTTGAACGTGTGGACGGGCTTTACTCAGTGTTTTCTAACTCTCAAAACCCATCACCTGCTCTAAAAGAGACGGACCTGTTTACTGGTTCTCTTTGGACGGCCGGTGTAGTGTTGATCCGATCCCGTTTCCCAGCAGGCAGCAGCAGACTCAATTTGCTGGAGATTACGGGAGGCTTTGGTGAAGCCAGGAGCCTGTTAACGGTGGCTCGGCCAACCGGGCAGGAGAAATCAGCCTCGCGGTCAGGTCAGAAACCAGAGCATCCAGCCAAACCCTGGCTCTGTCCGTTCGTCTTACTTTACCCTCTTTCAAAGACCCATTTCCATTTTCTCTTGACCTCATTTCCTTCGCTCAAATTAATTTCTTAAATTAATGAGTGTCACCTCAGGAACGAGCGCATCAGCCAGTCTTCAGAGAGAGCCGGTCTGATGATGACGAAGCAGTGATTTATTATCCGTGTCTGATTTCAACAGCCTGTTTGGAAAGGCTTTTGGATGAAAACTACCAAACGCTGTGAGCTTCCAGCTTCCTCACACTCTTCTCCAGACTCTTCAAGGTGGTGTTGATGCTGGAGAAAGCCATGGATTAGCTCCCACTTTGGCTCACACCACGTCCTCCATCTTTAGTGGCCATTAGAGGCTTCTGGATGCTGAGGCAAAAATTTTCAGTTGAGTTAAATGGATTAGTTCACTTAAAAATGAAATTTGTGTCATCATTTACTCTCATGTTGATCCCACTGCACTGCTTCATTTTCAGTAAAACACAAGAGTAGAACATGTTGAAGAAACAAAAGCAAACGGCAATAAAGTGCTGCTACATAAGAAATATATAATCTGGAAACAGTAAAATAAATAAATAATAAACAAACTATATATACTGTATATATATTGTTTGTTTTTGTTTTTTTAAGAAAATTATTGTCTGTAGTATAATCAAATTCTGCCACAAATTCTGTTGGTTAAGCGAAAGTTGTATTGAACTTAAAAAAAAATATAGCACTTTTATTGTGTTTTTGTCCTTTTTGGAGCTTTATATTCACCTATCGTTGAACTGTGACTTTGGAACGACCTTAAAAGGAATAGTTCACCTAAAAATTAAATTTGTGTCACCATTTACTCTCATGTCGATTCCAAGCCTGAGTGCACTATTTTTTTTTTTCTCAGTAAAACACAATCAACTGTATTTGTTTCAAAATGCTGATTAATTTCCACTTATAAAAGTCTTACAGTGAGTAACTTAAGATGGAAGTGAATGGAGCCAGTCTGTAAATGTTAAAATATACATATAAAATGTAAATAAATTATTGCTTAGAGAAAAATTTTAAAATAATCAACATTATGTCAAATAATTCTACTGATTAAGCTTAAACTGCATTGAACCTTTAGTGACAAGCTTAACTTGCATTTTTACGGTGCTTTTATTATGTTTTTGTATTTTTTGGAGCATAGTTGCCCCTCATTGAACTGTGGCTTTGAAATAGGTGACTAAATAATGGCATATTTTTTTTTTTTTATTCCTGACTTAACGTCCCTATATTACAGTATATTCACAATGATGTTTGTTTTGAAATGATGCAATCCTTTCCCAGAGATTTCAGGGTTTGTTTTCTGAAACTATTGTTTTACCTGAGCGCTTATAATAAATATGCCTGCAAAATCTGCCAGCATCTTTGGAGCTTCAGCTTTTGCCTTATTAAACAGGACCTCAGACATACAGTATCTGTTAGCGCAGAGAAGAGCGATGCATTGAGTCTCATTTCCTCCACATGCATTGAAAGCAATGACGCCTCGTCTGTCTCCCGTCTCTCTGTCCCTGTCGCTCTTTCTCTCTTTCGCCAGCTAGGCTGATGATAGCTTGTGAAAACGGCTCTTATCGGTCGCTCTGATGTGTGTGCATGGGACGGGTCCTGGCGCATCTTTATGCAATGAATCAAACCTCTGGGCTGAATTTAATGGGGTGAGACATGGCAGAATGACTCTTTACATGAGCTAATTGTTTCTCAAGCATGCTTAGCACATGGAGAGCCACACATGCTTTTATCAGCCTTAACTACAACAGCAACTGAATGCGTAAAGGGATCCGGAGAGCATTTTTCAGACTGTAATCTCCGAGCGTCCATCACATACGATGACTGTGATGTGCGATGTGCATGACTGTATATGCAATGTCCTTGAAAATAGCACGCTTTCTTGAAACAAGCATGGCTGAACAGCATCCATCTCAGCACTGCGATATTACAGTGTGACCCAGTTTGCAATGATCTCATAATGTAGCCGCTGATAGAACTGTAATAGCCAGAGCTTAAGCAGCAGGGCACAGGCAGCCTTTAACCTTTAAAGCCTCTCAATCGGCTGTTCCAGTCTTTTATTACATCTGTGCGAATGGAAAGAGGTGGATGAGATTAATGTGCTCTACATGGATGTTTTGGACCAATTTGTGGTCATGAGAGGTTGAATCATGAAACAATAACTTTGCCGTTTTATATCAATGTTGAGGGCATTTTAAAATGAGTGACAATTGAACATTGGTTTGAAAAAGCATGTTAAAATATTACAATCCTCCACTGGCTTGTGCTGGAACACATGGCATCAATCCATTCATTTGAGGCTGCTGAAAAAGTCTGGTATCCAAAATCCCTATTTAAAAATGAAAATGAGCTGAAATTGAAATCAAAGTGATGCTATGATGTAAAATGGAAGGGGAAAAAAAATGGATTCTGTATTTTTTCCATTAAGTTGTGATATGAGCATGTTAACAAAAGCACAAAAGTAGTAAGTGCTTTATTTTGTCATTGTATAAATTAGCTGGATGTTTAATAATAATAATAATAATAATTATTATTATTATTATTAGTAGTAGTAGTAGTAGTATAAAAATTGACTTATTATTATTATTATTATTGTAAATAATTGCATTATTATTATTAGTGGTATACATATATATGGTGGTATATATACTCATTATTATTATTATTATTATTATATTAAACAATGGAGTTTTATATAATTTGCTCTGTAGGAAGCACATGAGAAAAGCTCTTCTGTTGTCTGTTTTGAATGGATCACGCTCTGCTCGCCGTGGCTCTTACAGTACGCTGTCAGCGTCACCTTGTTGGGCCAGCTGGCCCTGTATGCATGACTGGCACCCCTCTCTGTCCGTCCCGTCCTGCTCTTGTTCCCGTCACTGTCTCTGGATCACAGGTGTCAGCTTCAGGCAGAGCGTGATGAAAGAGATGCTGACCAGAGCCAAGATTAATTATTCAAGGTGCACCACGGCAGGCAGAGCAGAGAGCGAAAAATCACACTATTAGACTCTCTGCTTAAAGATCTTCCAGAAAGATGCTTGTGCTTTAGGCATGGCACCATGGTAAAACTGTGGTGTTCTGTGATGTACGGTATTTTACAGTAATACACATTGAGTGGTCAGGTTCAATTTTATTGTGCTTTTTACAACTATAAAATTGCAAAACAATATTGCTTTTGTGTTGATATTTTTATTTGCCTTTTATCAATTTCAATAATAATAATAATAAAAAAAAACAGTATTATTTGATTATAATTAATTATAAAGAAAAGCAAAAGATTTAAGGTTAAATTATAAAAATAAAATTAAGATCACATTAAAATGTTAGTGATAGTAAATTAATAAATTTAAATTGTTTATTGATAAAGTACACTATTTCACTGTAAAAAAAAAAAAAAAACATAAAATGTTGATTTCAGTGGTCAGATTGGATTTTTAAAACTGTAAAATTTGCAAATTGCTAAGTAAAAACAGTGCAAAACAATATTGCTGTTGTGTTGCTGTTTTTATTTGCCTTTTAATAAAAGGAAAGAAAAAGACAAAATGATGGTATAATTTAATAATGATTAATTATAAAGACAATATGGTTAAATTGATAACAAAAATTGATAGGGTTAAATAATAAAAATGAGTTAGATTGCTTCACTGAATTTTTTATGACAATAAATGCATTAATGTAAAATGATTTACTGATGAAGTATACAGTATTTTACAGTAAAAAGCTGAAAATGTTGATTTGAGTAGTCAGAGTAAATTTTAATATGCTTTTTACAACTATAAAAATATTGGCATTATTTATTTGCTTAATTAAAAGGAAAGAAGAAGACAAAATTACAGTATAATTTAATTATAATTAATTGTAACCATATACAAAAGGGATAATATTAAATAATAGAAATTAAATTAATTAGGTGAATGTAAAATGTTTATTGAAGTACAGTATTTTTATAGTACAGTACATTTAATGATTGCCAATTTAATTAAATGTGCTTTTACAGCTATAACAATTGCAAATGAAAACTAAGCTTAACAAAAGTTGTGACTGAAAATGAAAACAATAATAATAATAAATGCATAAATGTAAACCTGTTTATTGATGGAGACAGATTTAATCCCTTCTCCCGCGCTTAGGAATTGAGCAACACTCAATGGTAAAATGAAAGGAATATGTAGAATTTAAAATATGTCAGCAGTAAATATTGCTAAACATCACCACCTGCTCTGAGTCGTGCTGACATCTGTGCTTAAGCGGATGAGTTTTCCTCGTGTTACTGTGCTGATCTTCAGGTGATGCGAGTGACGCTGTGGGCGTCTGTCCTCAACTCAACCGTGAGTCATCAGCGCTGGCCACGGCTCTGACAGCATGCTCGTTTACTGAAAATGAGACAGATTCCTTTCTGAAATTCACTGTCAAACGTCCTGCGAGGCTGATAATTACACAACGGGAAAAAATGCAACTTGCTTAACATCTGTCAAAAGTCAATCCTGCAGCCAGTGTTTCTACACTCCTGAAAATAGCCAAACCGATTTGCCCAATTATCATTATTATACTACTGTAATCTTCAGAATAGAACAAAGATGAAGCTTTTTCATCGAGTTGGTCAATGAGTCTTGTAGACTAGCCTCTAAATGTGCTCTTTATTAGTAATAAGTGGACAATAAAGCTTGACCAGTGATAATTATGGGTTTTTCAATGGCAATAACTGTTCTGCATTTGCTTTTTTGTATTTTTTGTGATATAATGCAATATATATATATATATATCTATATATTGTTTTTTTGTTTTTTTTACATTTGCGTTAAACAAATACTTCAAAAATACAGAAAACTGCTGTTATATGCTTAATTTACATATAATATGTCATTATAATATGTATTAAATATTTAAATATTTAATTGCATGCAAAATATTCTTATTTATTTATTTATTATATGTTTATTTGTTTGTTTGTTTGCAGTAATATTTAGCTTGAATATTTGAGCATTTCTGTAGTTTGCAGCAGAACAAGATCTTGCATTCGACTTGCGGGGAATGAACTGATGTAATGAACTGTGTGTAAGCATTGGTTAAAAGAGGCATATGTGTAAGTGGATGGTCTTCATCTGCTGTAGTTTCTGTTTTAGAAAGAAAGATTTTAGCGAGAGTTGCTGGTAGGTTGAAGCGACACCGGCGAACGAGCCGCGGTCTCATTAATTGCTATAAATTCATCCCCTTTGACCCTTCAGTCAGTCTGTAATTCTGTATGCATGTCACTCGTCCAGAAGCAATTAAACGACTAATGGGCAAAGCCACTAATTCCTGAGCTCGTTGGACTAAAAGCCTGGGTCCTGACAATAAGTGAAATGGCGGATGACTGAGACTTTCGGCTGGAAATCCAAGGTCGATCATTAGGTTTAAATGTCTAAATATTAATGAAGGGATTGAAACTACTCCCGTTAAACTATTTCAGTGTAGTTTAAGGGAGCTAAATGGACTAAAATCATTTCTGTTATTATGTTTATACTGTTTTAAAGTTATTTCCGTTACTTGATTTTGTATAATCAAATAACGAGAACTATTTCTGATTCTGCATTGTTTTCTTGGTCACTGATCAGATGTAAGCAAATCTGTATTTTGTGAAAAGCTCTGATGTTCTTGTTTCTTATAATAATAATAATAATAATAATAACAATAATGTTACTAGTAGTAGTAGTAGACGTGTATTAACATCATCATCATCACTGTGATAATAATAATTATAATAATTATAATAATTATTATTATCATCAACATTATAATAATTGTTATTATGTAAATGCCATCACTGCTACTACTACTACTACTACTACTAATAATAATAATAATAATAATAATTTGTACTACTATTACTACTAATAGTAACATTAGTAGTAGTAGTAGTAGTAATAATAGTAGTATTTACATAATAACAATTATTATAATGTTGATGATGATGATAATAATAATAATAATAATAATAATAATAATGTTACTATTAGTAGTAGTAGTAGTACAAATTGTTATTATTATTATTATTAAAATTGTCATCACAGGACAAAAAATATTTCTATCTGAAGTTATTTTATGTAGCTACTATATCTTTATCATCATCATAAGTTCTGGTGTGTAAACTGCCGTATTGCCCGTTATTATCACTAATGTTCAGCTCTATTAAAACATGATCTTTCCTGCTGTTTGTCAGTGTGATGGTTTGTGAACTTTGGAAACATGAAGCTTGTTTCAACATCTGAATGTGATTTTGTGCAGTATTAACATACTCTGTCCTGTAGAGAATTTTGCATCCTGTGATGTGCTCACATTTGCCAATTAATGGAAGTGTTTTAATAAGCTTTGATGTATGCCACAACATTATCTCACCCGATTGCTATGGAAATTACAGAAACGTCTTGCTGCTAAACATATCAGTCCAAAAAGATCAGCGTCTCCTCGTCTGCTCTCCACTCGCTGTGTTGAAACAGAAATATTCTCGCTTTAGAGCAGAAATGCTCTAGAAATGTCAGTACGGACTATTGTCTTAAGCAAACTAGATATATATATTTTTTTCTTCAGTTTTTGATTCGTTTTAGGTAATATGCCTCATTAGCGGCCTGTGATTGCTGGCTTACTGCTGGCTGAGATGCGTTCAGCATTAGAAGCCGCTTCTGAAGACAGGATTTGTTTGTGTTCTTGACAAACGGTTGCAGCATTGCTGCTGATGTTTCTTTTGATCTTCTGTTTCTCAGAGCTCAATGTTCTGCTCATATTTCAGTCGGGCTGATGCTCGTTTAGAAAGCAGATGAGATGAGAAACCAGAACCATCATCAGCTCACCGAGGAACACCGAGTTCCAGATAAACATCGCTGAGATCTGATCATCATGTTCTGTTCTTTCCAGAAGATTTCCTGTAGAAATCATATGAAAGTTTTCACTGCATTCAGAATGATCAGAGCTGTCAGTCGATTTTTAAAAATCTTCCTTTCCTTTCCTTTCTTTAAAATGTACAGTATGTATGTTTAGCTTTATTTATTTATTTATTTTAGCTGTGTAAAAAGTGAGGAGCAATTAGTTAAATTACATTACTATTACAGTACATATTCATAATATTTTTTCATTAAACTGTTGCCTTCATTATTTAGTGTATGTTTGAATAAATCTGTAATGAAAAAAGTTTTTATTACAGCCACCATATTAATGCCAAAGTACATTTTTGCGTATCAATACCACGAGTTTTGTTTTTATTTGGCGTACTATTTATACGCACTTTCATGAGATCGGGTTTATATATATATATATATATATATATATATATATATAATGTTTATTTATTTATTTATACATAAAGATCTATGAAATATGTGTGTAAGAATTTTCCCAAATTTTCTATTAAATCTGTTTAACACAATTATGTATATTATTACTACAGTTTATTTATATAATTTTTGTATTATTTGGTCGCTCGGACTCTTAGTGAGTCTGTTTGAGAAAGTCTTTCATACATGCTTTACCTCACCATAAACCGGTCTCGCGGTCGGTCTGAACACCAGCGTGTTGTAGATGTGTCTCCAACACTTTTCTGCAGCAGCACTAATTGATGCCTCCGGCAGAGGAAAACAAAATGTGTCTGTGTTTCTGACAGCTCAGTAAGAGCCTGGTGCTCTTAAAGACGCACCTGCAGGGAGTTTCACCCTGACGGATGATTTCGCCCGAGCGGACAGGCCAGGGACACAAACACTCACTAAATTAAACTGCTGCAATATAATGGCCTTGTTTACTGTAACTATACGAGACGAAATACATGTTCCCTGTGTAAGAATAGCAAGACAGGAGACTATAAATACACAAAATCACTGCGCTTTCCAATGTGTTAACAATACAAGTCAGATCTGTGGTTTAACTGTTAACATGCATTAAAGACTCGAGACTAAGTGTTTAGGATAAACTTTGAGGGGAAAAAAACAAAAACAAAACTGATTGTACTAGAGATTTCATACATATATATATATATATATATATATATATATATATATATATATTACATTAATACATTGCATATACATTATTGCATTAATACATCTAAAATTAGACTAAAACTTTTTTTTATTATTTAATATAATTTAATATAATTATATATATATTTTTTTTTATTTTATAGTATCATATTTCATATTTTTTCCCAAATGTAGTTTAGTTTTTTTATTATTTTTTTTTTATTATTTTTATTTCAATATATAAACAGGGTCGAGCATCAGCAAACAGATATGTATAAGGCAAGACAAAGAGTATTCCTAGGGCTGGCGTAGGTCATCAATCGGCGAACAAAATCCAGAGGGCTTGACAACAGGGGTAATCCAGAAACATGAGCAATAGTCCAGACGGGGTACAAACAGAGTCCGAGCGGCGAGACAAGGGTTAATCCAAGATACACAGGCAGGAATCAGGAAACAGGAAACAAGGCAACACAAAATGACTAGACTAACTAGAACTAGAACTCCGCTCCATGGAGGAGCAGACGGAATGGAAGACCACCACGGAGGGCCAGACTGATCAGGAGACCATGGCCGAAACTGAGACCTAGGAAGAGCAGAGACAGACAACACAGACAGAATATTCGCGGCCCCAAGGACCGAGGCAGGCAACACAAAGGGTTCGGTCTCCTTAAAGATAACTGGGCAGACAGACAGTTCAAAACCAGATACATTAGGGAGAACCGGAGGGACAGACAGTTCGTAATTAAACTCATGGACTGAAACTGGCAAGACAGATAGTTCGTAATTAAATGCATTGGCTAGAATAGGATTGGCAGATAGTTCACAATCAAGGGCACTGAAAGAGGTTGAAGTGGACAGCTCAGAATCAGACTTATTGAGGGAAACTGGACTGATAGGTAGTTCACAAACAGATTCATGGGCTGATAAGGGATAGACTGACAGTTCAAAATTAGTTGTATTAACTGAAGCTGGATTGGTAGACAGTGACTAAAACTGGACAGACAGATGGTTCAAAACTAGACTTGGTATTAACAGAAACCAGATAAGCAGACAGTTCTAAGTCAGATCTTAAAGCTACACTTGTACAGTGAGATCGTTCATAACCAGGTGCATCGACTGAAACTGGACTGGTAAACATTTCAGTGAGGAAAACTAAACTGGCAGACAATTCACAGTCAGACTCATTCGTATAACCGTAACTGCTCATAGAAACAGTATAACCAAACTGCTCATACTCAGACTCCTTGGTTGGAACTGGACAGACAAAAAGTTTATTGACAAACACTAGGCTGACAGGAAGTTCGCAATCATATAATACAAGTCATATAATTTGAAATAGAACAAATTATGGCTCATTCTCAGGCTTATTGGTTGAAACTGGACACACAGACAGCTCAGAAATAAGCTCCTTGACTGGAAAGGGACAGAAACACTGTTCAATAAAGGTCTCTTTGGCAATGACAGGATTAACAGGGCATACAGACAGGACGGGACTAGGATTCACAGACGGCCTCCATAGCCATGACAGGACAGGATGAGAGTTTTCAGATGGCCTCCTTGGCTGGGACAGGACAGGACGAGAGTTCATAAGTGGGTACCACTGATACCTCTAGAAGTTCTGCAACGGATGCCGCAACCTCTGGAGGTTCTACAGTAGTACCATCAGGATACAGGGAGAGTTCAGCAACGGTTCCTTCGACCGTGACATGACAGGCTGAAAGTGTATTGCTGGGCGACACCATCACACAAGGAACTGAAGCCAGCACCGCTGCTTCAGGAGGTTCTGCAGCATGCGCTGTCACCTCTGGAGAAACTGCAGCAGGCACCATCACTTCGGCAAACACAGTAGTGAGCGCCACTACTTCCGGAGGTTCTGCAGCGTCAGCCGCCACCTCTGGAGACATCATAGTGGCTGCTGCCACCTCTGGGAGTTCTGTGGTGGTGTACGCAGCCCAAACACACCAAAAAGCGATCCCCATCATGGGAAGCACTTCAGACAGGGGAATCAATTCAGGAACAGGAGGGCTAGAATGAGTGGGTTTGGGGATACCAGCTGTGTGTGCAGACACCAGCGGTGCATCCCTCACACTGGATACCAGACTGGGATACCAAAGGACTGACCTTGAATATCTGGGTGTGACAGACAGGACGTGACAAGACTCTGGGTGATCAGATGAGATGTGATGTGACTCTGGATGAGCAGCTGTGACTTGACTGGACTCATGACGATTAACTGTGACTTGACTGGACTCACGACGATCAACTGTGACTTGATTTGGCTCACAAAGATCAGCTGTGACTTGACTTGACTCATGAAGATCAACTGTGACTTGACTTGATTCATGAAGATTTGCGGTGTCCTGGCTGTGGCGTCACAGCTGTGACGTGACGGGGCGCTGTTGTGTCCACCATTTTTCGATCTGACTCCACTGTCACCACCATTTTGTGAGTGCACTATCTCAGTCACAGATGCTGTGTCGTGTCCCTCCTCCGCTACACCCACAGTAAACAAAGAGCCAGCACATAGCAAAGCATAGCCCATAAAATCCTTTAAACTACAATTAAACTTCCCCTCAGGTAACCATGACTGGTAACACTTTAGAATACTGTTCCATCATTAATGAATAACTGCACAAGAGAACATGAGTAATGCAATATTAGCACTCTAGTAACTACTAGTAACTAACAAGCTACTCTGATTAATGAATTAGTAAGTAATAGTGCTTAGTCGAATGTGGTAGTTCACTATTAGCTAATCAGTAACTATTATTTTTTCCATACCTCCCCTAGAACTACTAAGAACTACTGTATACAGGTTCATAAATTAATATGAATAATACATAATGTATAATTAATTCTAAAGTAAAGGTCATGGTAACCCACTAGTAATGACCCAAGTATTACCAAATTATTCAGAAGTACTAATACTAATACTAGTACTAATACTTGAGTCATTACTAGTGGGTTACCATGCTCTTCATTTTAGAATTAATTATTCATTATGGCGCAAGTATAACGACACATGAATAATTCCGCCCACTCTAAAGCGGTACTAAACTGCAGTGGAAACGCAAACCGAGCTGAGCCGAGCCATGCCGTGCCGTTCTGAGCCGTGCCGACCCGAGTTGTACCACTCAGTGGAAAAGCGCCATTAGAAAAGCCACTGGATCCTCGTGGGGCCGAGTATTCTGTAACGGGGCGAACGAGACGTGAGACTTGCAGATCCATACGCAAAGCTTTATTCATAGACATGGTCATACACAGGCAGGGTCGAGCATCAGCAAACAGATATATATAAGGCAAGACAAAGAGTATTCCTGGGGCTGGTGTAGGTCATCGATCGGCGAACAAAATCCAGAGGGCTTGACAACAGGGGTAATCCAGAAACATGAGCAATAGTCCAGATGAGGTACAAACAGAGTGATAAACGCAGAACAATACTCGGCAGTGAGAAAGAGGAAGTCTATGGCTTACGTTGCATGTCTGATTGAATTCAGCTGTGTATGTGTAATCAGTGCAATGGGTGATGGGAACTGTAGTCCAGAGTGAAGTGCAACAGTTAGTGTGGGGCAAGAGTCAATAGTAGTGATCTCTGGTGGTGAGCGAACGGAAGTGCATGAACAGGATTCATGACACTATCTGTCTATCTGTCTATCTATCTATCTATCTATCTATCTATCATATATATATATAATTGCATTAATACGTTGACTATATCTAAACAAAACTAAAAGTTTTTAATTATGTAATTTTTATTTTAGATTTATTATGCAATTTTGAAAACAACAGGTTTCTTCATAGTATAACATTTAATATTTTTCTCATGAAGGAGGCCTCCATTTCTCTACTTTCTCTAGTAATGAAAAAAAAATAAAAATAGCTAAAACCCCCAAAATGATAATCAAAACAATCAGATATGCTTCCACACATCCATTTGTCATTGTTGGCCAACCGAAGGAGCTGATTGGCTCTCTGACACCTCGTCTCTAATGCTGCAAGATTTGATTGGCAGGTGGCAATATCGGCCAGCAGCGTCCTCAAGGTTGCTTTGACTTTGAGTGTGTGGTGTGCTGCATATTTGTTTAGTGACAGCGGGGGCAGATTGAGGTGTCGCTCCGAGAAGCGCATCCGTATGACGCAATCACAACTACAAATCCTGCAATTAGATAGACACAAGCTATCCTGCTAATTCTTCCACCAAAACCTGTCTGTGTGCTCAATGCATATGTATGTCTTGCTGAAAAACATCATCCACCTCAATCTCCAAAGTGGTTTTCCTGCCACAAAACAATATTGTTGTTTTTCCGTTACGGATGTGCGGCGACAGAGAGAGAAAACAGTTTTGAGCAGCAGTCAGACTCGTCACCGAAACTAGAGCTTTTTGTAAATGACAAGACTTTTCTCACACACATAAAACAAGCAAACCGAATCGATATGAGCTGCTATTCCATTCACAAAGAAGCTCTTTTATGGAAACTTTGGGTGAGCAAATGCTATAGTATTGATCTGTGACTGAACAACACTGCTGAATAACCTTGAGAAGAAAAAAAAAAAAAACTTTCCAGGGATGCCAAGAGCTGCTGTTGTTAAAAAACATCACGTTACTGAACCGCTGTGCTTTTGTTAAAGACGTAACCTGTCTGAAATCTGACAAACATAGAGTACAGGTGTTGTAATGGGAGCCAATTAAACCAGGTTTATTTCAAACCTCAGCCTCACCTGTAGACGTTCATCTCGGACACGAGTGCAAGAGAAACACTTTAACTGGCAGCTCATGCTCACAACGGGGAAACAAGTAGTGTGGACGGGTTTTTTTAGTTACTTATTTATTTTAAAATAGATAACAGGGTTTCAGTCAACATTTTATATGCCAGTTTTGGGATGTTGCCTAAAAATGCTGGACTAAAACACTGGACTGATGCAAATAAATATAGTTTGAGTATTTTATATTTTATCTTTTTTTTTCAATATACAGTGGTGGCCAAAATGATTAGAACACTAATATTTTCACCAGCTAAATATAATGGTTTTAAGTCAGTTATTTCTATCTATTGCTGTAGTGTGTCAGTAGGAAATACCAGTTTACATTCAAACATTCATTTTGCCATTAATTATAATAATCCAGTGAGAGTTTTGTCTGACAACAGCCAGTGCTCCACACAGAGATCTGATCTGATCGTCATCATCCAGTCTGTCTTCAATGACATGAAGAAACAGAACAAACTGAGACAGACTAAATCCAGAAGAATTGTGGCAACGTCTCCAAGATGCTTCAAGAAACCTACCTGAAAAGCTTCCTGAGAAACTATGCGCAAGTGCACCAAGGCCATTCCACCTGGGGAATATTGTAGGGGGATACATATAGATATTAGATATTTATACTGCAGATATTGCCATATTAATTATGTTATATGCACTGAAAAAAGAGCAATATCATGCACTTTCACAACAACATAAACTTTTTTTCTTTATTGTATTGTTCTTTATTTGTTCTCTTTCTCTGGATCGTTTCTACAGTGGTGATTCTTTTCAACTAACTTTTTTATTTATACCCAACAAGGCTGTAATCATGTCTAGAATCATGTCTTGTATTGTTGAAAATGGCAAACAGAAAACAAATTCTATTGTCGTCATAATCAAACATGAATAACATGAATCACATAAATGACAGACTTACTTTCAATTCAAACTGGTGGAATTTGAGAAAAAAAGATGAAAAGTTTGCATCACTGGATGTTGTTGGTCGTGTACATCATAGAAGGGGAACGCTACATTAAAGTCGAGCTGACTGTTGCTATAGTAACAAATGCACTTTCATCACACAAGCTCTTGTATCAGTGATTTTTACTTTCAGTTTTTATTCTTACATTTAGCATTAACAGCAAGTCAAAAGGTGTAAGCTTTCAACTGAACTATATAGCCTACATGCATTTTAGACGCTTGTGTTATTGCCCCATCCATGCAGTGAGTGCACGTTATTGAATGAGCATTGTTTTTTTTTAGAACAATAATTCAACTGCTCAGGTAATTTCAGTGGTAGGCTATGATACATATTCATGTATTAAACTCCAGGATCAGCCACATTTGCACGTGCATCTTGAAAAGCGGATGTTTTAGAAAGTGCTAAGTGCAAAGTTTTTCTGCCATCAAGTGGTTTGGAGGAAAATAATATCAAAGGCACCTTTTACCCCGGTGGGCCTTTAGCCCCATTGTTGAAGTGTTGAAATGGGAGCCAAATGGTTCATTTCAAACCTCAGCCTCGTCTGTAGATGTTAAACAGTCCGTCTCGGAGAGTAGCACAAGAAAAACTGACAGCTCGCGCTCACAATGGGGAAACAAGTAGCGTGAACGCTTACTTTCAGCAGTATTTTCTGACAGCAGTCGTGTTGTTACTCTACCTGGAGACGGCGGCCAGCGTTTTAGCGCTGCTATAAAGGGCAGCGAGGCGAGCGGCTCCTACTGAGTGAATTTGTTTTGCACGTCTGCTGGCCGCAAACCTTCGGCAGCCAACTGTAAAATGATCAATGCCAGCTCAGCCAATATGTGAGACACAGCCGTTGGACATGGACCATGCTGAGTCTGAGCCCATGCTTTTTTTATATTTAACATTTTTAATGCGCTTTTACCACGTCTGGCATGGAGCGCTTTAATCCGCATGGCTTTCTGCATTGTGACTCCCTTTTATATTGTTTGTAATTCAAGGGAAGCCAGTTTGGTCCCTCTCAGCGGTTCGCTTCAAGAGACAAACATTCTGGTGTAGAAATAGAGGGGGAAAATAAAATACTGGGCAAAGCTGGAAAAGAAAGAAGGCTTCCGCCCAAGGCATCATCTCAGTAAGAGGCATTAAGCTATTAAACACAGAGAAAGGCTTTAGAGAAATGACACAAAAACTGCACGCTGATGCTTGAAAGGACAAGCCAAACATTTGTTTGGCAGCGTTTTGTGAGATTGTCAAAATATCTGTCAGTAACGTCTCCTGCTCCAGGATGAGTGACACGGTGCTGGGAAAACGCCTAATGGGAAGCTGATTTGAGTGAGTTCAGAAGGAATGGATACGGTGGACAGGGTAATGGGGTGTGGGTTTGAGAGCAGATGAAAAGAGAGACTGCTGAATCACAACCGCTCTCATGTCAGACTCTGAACAGCTGCTTCAACAGAGCAAAAAGAAGCACGGATTCTGAAGATGCAGGAGAGAAAATGCACACGCGCGCTGGTGCTGGAGATTTTCCATCCCGGTGATTCAAATCTTTTGAATAGGTTCACTAGAAAGATTCGTTCAGTGGAGCTCACATCGACACGGCAGAAAGTGGGGACAATGAGTGTGTTACGATTGAGTCGTTGAATAATTTACTGTACCGATTCATTAAAAATATCATGAAATGTCACAGTTCAGTTAGTTCAATCATAAATGAGCATAGGATTTTTGCATACTTTGCTTTGTGCATAACAGGGTTTCAGTCAAAATTTTTTTAAGAAATTATTTCATTTTTATATATAAACGAGATGCCTAGTTTATTTCATGAAAGAGATATCCTAGTTAATTCAGTTCATATATGAACAAGATTCCTTCGTTGACGAAAGAGAAGTTCAATTGTATATGTTCATTCATGTAAGAATAAAATGCCTCATTTAGTTCAGCTAAAATCATATTTTCCTTATACCTGACTTTTGGCTTTGATGTTTTTAGTTGCACTGCTGTAAAGGGGATGAGTTTTGAGATTCATCTTCTCAGTAATGATTTTTTGCATGCTTTGCTTTATTGAGGCAGCAGTAACAGGATTTCAGTCAATATTTTTTTTATGCACATTTTGGGATAACAAAAAAAAAAAAAAGCTTGACTGAACCACAAGATTTAATAAATATTTAAATTGAATTTGAGTATTTTACATTTTATTATTTTATTTTATTTTAATATAGAAATGAAGTGCTTAGTTCATTCATGAAAGAGACATCTTAATTGATTACTTTCATCTGTGAACAAGATTCCTCGTTTGTTATCAGTTTGGTTAAATTCAGTCATAAACAATATGTTCGTTTTTTGTTTTTTTTCTTCGTTTTTTTTCTTCTTCTAGATTTTCTCTTTTAAAATAAGTAACAGGGTTTCAGTCAACACTTGTGACCCAGAACCACAAAACCAGTCATAAGGGTCTTTTTTTTTTTTTTTAACTGAGATGTATACGTCGTCTGAAAGCTGAATAAATACGCTTTCCATTGATGAATGGTTTCTTAGGATAGGACAATATAGAGATACAGTAGATACAGTACAACTAATTCAAAAAAAAAAAATAAATAAATATATATATAATCTATATTTTATTTTAATATATAAAATAATCAACAAGACCTTTCGGTGTCTATCCAAACACCTTCATCAGTTGTAAAAACAGAGAGTAAATGGCAAATATATCCACAAAAGTCACATGATCAGCAGACCTATAGAGGTCACGTGACTACTAGGTTTAATAGGCTGGTTCGAGATGAACTACACTAGCCTGCAACCAGCTGGTGAGATCTGCCACTTAGCAGTCAGGGCAGAATTGAAAACAGAGCCATCAAGTCGGACACGTTCTGCTCCCGGTAGTGATGCTCTTACGGTGTTTGCACACTCTATCTCAGATGAAGTGAATTAAATGCAATGTTTGTCAAATACACAGACATTTCAGAAACGTTTTTATGAGCAACAGAAACACTTTTTACATGCTACTTAATACAGCGCTTTCTATGCAAGAATAAAGTTCAAAATACACATACTATTTAAATACCAATAAAGTGGGGGTGTATATGCTTTTATCTGTGTTTTTTGATAAACGTGACTCAATATAACATTGTGACTACACTAAACAAGCTTTTACTGTTATAAAAAAAAAAACTGATTTGTGAGCATTATTGGAATTGAATTGTCATCACAGAATCTGACCAATGAGAACAAAGTCTGTCTTCATCAAGGCTTTCGCAGTCGATTTTGAGCAACTGCAGCGCCTGACCTCGGCGGCAGGTCTCGTTTTGCTCTCGCAGAACTTTGATGGCAAATGTAATCATAAGGAGTCTGCAGCGCCGATCAAAGTCGGACAAAATTTTCTAACCAGAATGCACTGGTGGTGGTTGAGGAGAGACCCCCCCCCCACATGATTGTAAAGTGCTTTGGGTGTATTGCAATACACAATAAAGCGCTATATAAATGCCTCATTCATTCATTCATTCATTCATTGCTTTTGTCAGGTAGCAGCCGATCTTTGCGGCACACATGAAGTTGAACAAGCCTATTGCCACGACGCTGAATGGAGAGATCGGGGTGCTCCACCCAGAGAGTATGTGCAGTAACACCATCTCCTCCTCACTGTAAAAAAAAAAAAGTTGAGCCAACTTAAAATTTTAAGGCAACAAACTTCAGCAGATTTTTGAGTTTTCTCAACTTGTCGTTTTAAGTTTATACAACAAAAAGTTGAGAATCTCCCACAAAAACAAAATCTGCTGAAGCTGGTAAAAAATGTTTTTTTAAGTTCGCTCAAATTTTTTTTTTTTTTTTTTTACAGTGCTGGCATATATTACACATTAAACCTAGTAGTCACGTGACCGCTATAGGTCTGTTCATCTTGTGACTTTTATGGATATATTTGCCAGAGTTGATTCCTGTTTTTACAACTGATGAAGGTGTTTGGATAGACACCCGGAACATCTTGTTGATTATTTTTATAGTCCTGTGATTTTAATAAAAAATAATTTTTTGGAATGTTTTAACACCTGGATGATTTAGTTATGAAGATATAACTATTTGAAAATCTGGAATCTGAGGGTACAAAAAAAATCTAAATATTGAGAAAATCGCCTTTAAATAGTTGTCCATGTGAAGTTCTTAGCAATGCGCATCACTAATCAAAAAATAAGTTTTTTTTATATATTTACAGTAGGACATTTACAAAATATATTCATGGAACATGATCTTTACTTAATATCCTAATGATTTTTGGCATAAAAGAAAAATGGTTAATGTTGACTCATACAATGTATTGTTGGCTATTGCTACACATATACCTGTGCTGCTTATGACTGCCTTTGTGCTCCAGGGTCACACATTTCTTCAATGCAAATTTTGGGATGTTGCATAAAAATGCTGGAATAAAACACAGAGATGCAAATACAATTTGTTTGAGTATTTCATTTTTATTTTTTTCTTATTTTAATATATAAACAAGATTCATGAAAGATAAACCCTAGTTAATTCAATTAATCTATGAACAAGATTTTCATGTTCATTCAAAAACGAGAAGTCCAATTTAAGTTCAGCCATGAATGAACTAAAGTCTTGATCAGTTGTGATGAGAATCATTTAGTTAGATGCCTTGTTTGTTCACTATCAATTTGCCATTTTGTTGAGTTTAAACGACAGTGACTCTACTCTGAATCAGACTCAAAACACAGTCTCATTCTGTATTTGTTCACTAGGTCTAACTAATAAAACATTTGTGCTAGTCCGTCTTTGAGAGCAGGAAAGTACACACAGAGAGAGAGACTTGGTTTAGTTAGAAGATGTTCATATTTGTTCGATCTCTTAGGGCAATTTTCTGTTTGTAGTTTGAATAACTAAAACACAGATATAGCTCTTGTAGTATTTGTATAGCGTTCTCTATGTACACTGCACTTCCTGTAAACCTTCAACCTTCGCAGCTTGCTGTGTAGTAACTGCAGTGTGTCAAATAAACTAGGACACCTCTACCATATTTTCAACAGATTAACTGTGCCCTAGTTTGTGCTGTGCAGCGGCTGACGGGAACATTGCGTTTTGGGGCTGTAATGTAGTGTGTGTGTGTGTGTGTGTGTTTGCACGTGTTTTACGGCGCGCAAGCATCTGTCCGTGCCATGCGAGGACGTTACTGATGCGTCCTCTGTGTATGAGAGAGACAAATGATGGTGGTCTGGAGTGAAAGCGAGGCTGATCCGCTTTCAGGTCACCTTACAGATTCCAAATAGTCTCGTCCAGTGACGCTTCCAGACTCTTCATCCTCATTGATGTATGGTACTGTTTCATTTGGCCGCTGCTCACAGCCTCAGGAGGACCAGAGCTCGTCATTACATTTTCTTTGTCATTACAGGGTTAGTTAAAATACGATCACTGGGTTTAGATTCAGATGGGTGAAGATGATTAGTGATGTTGACTAGTTAGTTTGTTCCTTGATGTTCTCTTCTAAAATCATGTTTGCCTAAAAATACTTGACTTTTAGCTTTGATGTGTTTAGTAGTGGAGCTTTAACGAGGATGAGTTTGAAGATCTATTTTCTTGCCATAATGTGCTTTAGTGTGATTAAAAAATATATTATTACCAAAAAAAAAAAAAGATACCAAGATAAAATTTCCAAAATGACCAAAAACATTTATTATTTTATTTTATTTTATTTTATTTTATTTTATTTTATTTTATTTTATTTTATTTTATTTTATTTTATTTTATTTTATTTTATTTTAATTTAATTTAATTTAATTTAATTTAATTAATTAAATTAATTAATTTAATTTAATTAATTTAATTTAATTTAATTTAATTTAATTTAATTTAAAATACACAACAACAGTCATGAAAGAGATTTCATACAGTAAAAAGATTTTTGCATTTGTTCAAGTTACTTACTATAGGGTTCGTTGTGCAATTGTCTGCTTCTAATGTATTTATTTTAATCTACAAACACAATAATGAGTGCTTTGTATTTTTATTTTATTTATTTATTTATTTTTTTTAATCCACAAAAACTTTGTTCATACTTGTTCAAATCACATCAATTCTTACTTTAATCTAGGGCTCTTAGGGCAATTTTGCTGATTTGATTTGATTTTTTATTTCATTTTACTTTACTTTATGTTACTTTACTTTACAATAAGTGACTTCCTGAGACAAAAAGTGCACATAAACTCACTGAGAAAAAAAAAAAAAAAACGTATTGTAATTTCAGATCTAGTTTGAAATTACACGTCTCAAGACTCGTGTGTTCGGTTCTGTCTGAACACACTCCCTAAGAAACGTGTCTGAGTGGTTTCTGCTAGACGTGACCTTAAGCCAGCCTCTTCAGCTTCCTTAAGACAACTAGCCAACTAAACGTTCAGACAAGGTTTGAAGTTTGTTCTGTTGTGTTTGTAGAACAGTTACACAGGACAGGCATTAAATATTCAGGTAGTGTTAATGCTCATGAAAAAGACCAATGGGGAGATGTAGCGTGTATATGAAATATATATTAAAAATGATCACTCTTCTCAAAAGGACTGCATGTCTTGATTATTTCAATGCATTTTAAGAGTTTTGGATTTCAAAATGGTTGAAGAGATGAATTTGAATTAATTGTAAAGTTGTTAATTACTGTGCCACTTGCTTCAAAGCTGCAAAATCTCCTGAACTCTCCACCCGTTTGCCATTGGTCAGACAAACAGATAGCCCTGCCCCCAAACTCGCGCCATCGGTCGAGCCAGTTTTGATTTTAAACAGAGCAAAGCGATGTTTTAAAAGTGCCAGTTTTCACACATATCAGGTGAATCGGCCTACGAATGACTATTTATAGTCATCTGTGCATCTTAATGTGGGATAAGAGAAGGTATTTTGGCAAATCGTTGCCTTTAAATAGTGAGCTGCAGCATGTTTTTGAGCTGATGTCTGTCTGGATCTGAGTGAGTCTGTGCTCTGTGTCTGACTGGTGAGCAGTCAGTGTTCCAGTGCTAGCAGTGTGATGCTACTGGTCTTGTTTTCATTGGCTATATTTAGACCGTGGCCTGCTCCTCTGCAGAATACTAATCAGGACACTGCAAAGCCTCAGCCAGGCTTGAGCGAGGCTAGAATCTTTCGCACAGTAAATCTCACGCAGACACTTTCGCTCTAATGTTCACTATAGACGGCAATCAAACAGTCTGATCATATCCTCGAATAAACTTATGCTGTTTCTTGCCTCAACAGATTTAATATGTGCATGATCCATTTGAATGAGATCACTCTGATAGTGTTAATGGACATGCATTACAAGAATCAATCAAATCTTTTTTGATTTGTTTTCTCGTTTTCTGTTTCTTGTTCTTGCTTATTTACATTCATCCTTTCTGCTATCTCTCTTCCTCACTTCTCCGGCCATCTTTACACCCCACGCCTCTCTCTTCCTCTCTTTGTCTTATTCCTCTCCTCCGGTGGACGACTGTAGCAGATGCCAAATTGCAGAATTATTCACAGGACTAAAGATGAATGTTCATGCACATCTGTTCCCGTATCCGGACGGGTTCGAGTACAGCCATACTTGAGGTGTGTAGTGACTGATTAAACGGAGTAAAAAGAGATTTACAACAGGTTTATCAGCATCAGAACTGTAGCTTGTGGTTTGCACTTTGCAAGTCTAGCTTGCAATGCATCTGGATCCTTTTTATTGACAATGTTGATATTATATTAAGCATTTTGGTGTTGTTGCTATTAGCTTTCCTTCCTTGATTCCACTTGTAATGCTAGTAAAGCTTTTTATTTATTTATTCATTTAAATAACATATAAATATTAGATGAAAATCTTACACAAAATTTCATCAAAAAAAAACAAACAAAAAAAACACCTTAAACGCAAATGAGTCATTTTGCCTTGGCAAATAACTGAAAAAAAAAAAAAAAGTTGAAGTTGAAGCATAAAAAAATAATATAACTAAAATAAAATTAAATGAAAGCTACACAGAAATAGTATTATTATTATTATTATTATTATTAATAATTAATACACAATATAAATACATACTATTATATTATATAAATAATACTAAAATAACAACACTACGTGCAATCCAGTAAAAAAAAAGGGGGGGGAGGGGGCGAATTCATCAAAGAGTCAACAAAAGTAAATTCATGTTAACTAATATGGTCAACTAGGCTAATGTTAATAAATGGAACCTTATTGTAAAGTGTTACCAAAACAATAGAAACAAATATAATTAGTACTTTTAATGTTGAAAACATAGCAGCATGAAACAGCAACTGAATATTGTCTTATGTTATGTGGTTATGTGATGTTGCTAAAAATAACATTATTTTGTGTATTTGGTGTAATGCAATGTGTTAATGTGGTTTAAGGTTCAAAAAACACATTATTTTCCACATACTGTACATCATTGTTGCTCCTCTAAGTCGCGTTGTATCATGCCGCGTAAACATTACCATGTCTGCATTTGTGATCGGAGAAAAGACAAACAACAAGCACTATTCTACACAGCTCAAAACTCGCGTTTGAATAGTCAATGGCAATTTTTTTAAAATATGAAAACATACTTATGTCCTTGCCCCACTTTATAGAAACAGTCTTTGAGCACAGCTGGCAGGCTACTCCCAGGTTCATGAAATAGTCCTCCATTAAAATGCACTGCACACACTCGAATATTTGGGTTGAACTGTTCTGGAACAGTGTTGTAAATACAACTTAACCACTGATTTCTAGTTGTGTCCTCTTTTGGAAGCCCAAACAAAGTACTTTCGCTTTCTCAACCAAACACAGCGTCTCCAGGACATGGTGCCGGTGGCAGCAACAATACTACAGCGAGAATAAAAGTCCCGCCCTCTTTCTTTGTGTGTACATTTGGGTGGTGTTTTGCAAATCTCCCCACACCGTGATGTAGACATGGGGGCGTGTTTGAATGAGCCGTTTTAGGGGGGCGTGGCAGAGTCTTAACTTTTATAAAGAATATCTCTTTGGTTTTGAAACTTTAGTCTTTGCAACTTCAGGGATCTTATCTATGCACAAACAGCTTGTAACACTCCAAAGAGAAAGGAAAACTTGAAATTGCATCATATGACCCCTTTAAAACATAGTGCAGGGACTGAATAAGTGAATCATTTTGGAAGCTTTTGATATAAATGAAGCATCCAAACAAACTGATTCAGTTAAGTGGATCGGGGAATATGGCATAACTTCAGCAGAGATCCATCATGGAGCTGTAGTTGGATGACTGCATCAGTCCGTCAGCGCTGTGCTCTTTAATAGGAGTTTGTTTGAGGGATGGAGGGGGCGAGATTGAGGGGAAGTGCTGACAGGTTGTATGGATGGCCAGTACAGCGGCCTTTGATCTCAGCTCGCTTCTGGACACTGGGGAATCCATCTCTATCTCTCCCACATACTGTCACTCTATGAGATCTCCAATCCCCCGTTCACATGAAATAAACACTCGCACACACACTATTATGTCAACCACTCGCTCCCACTGGAACTACGTATTTTTATCCACTGAAAAGTAGTCATTGGGGAAAATTCAATAAATAGTTGTGATGCTTTTGCATGTAGCGATTCAGTGCAAAAACCTGCATCTTAATCATTAAGCACAACTCAATGGCAAACTGTTTAGTTACCAGCATTCTTCAAAATATCTTGTTTTATGTTCAACAAAAGAAAGTAACTCATACAGGTTTAGAACAACTTGAGGGAGAGTAAATGAAGACAGCATTTGCATTTTGGGTGAACTATCTCTATTATCAACTAAAAATAAAACAATTAAAATAGTTTTCATCAATTGAGATTAAACTGAAATAAAATTAAATAAAATTAAAATTAAATACATAAATATAATAATAAAATAAGAATTAATATTTGATGAAAAACTGAAATAAATAATTGATGCATACAAATGAATAAAACCAAAATATAAATTAAACTAAATAGAACTGATAAAAAAAAAAAAAATGATTAAAAAAATAAATAAATCACAAAATCTCATGAGAAATACCAAAAACGTACACTAAAATTAAAATGTAAACTGAAAATCTGAAAATAAAAGCTAGTTCAAAATATAATATAAATATAATATATAAATTAACACTACATGCAATCCAGTTTAACCAGGTGTTAATGCATTGAAATTAAAATTGTATTCAATTTGATTTGCATATTTTGACTGTTTTAAATAAGGTCATAGTCTGCAAAACAGTGCTTTAGTGCATTATATGCAAAACTTCTGATTCCTGCGACAAATAAAGCTACACTGTGATTGCCCACCAAAACCAAATGTTTGCTTGGTTACATTTTCTATTGATTATGGAAGCAGTTATTCCAAATGATGGAGAATGGCATCATAACCTGGAAGACATCCAGGCATCTTAAAGATCCAGGTGCTTGAATGAAAGTATTGTAGTGAGGCTGTGAAGTAAGTCAGATTGCAGCATCCCAATACAAAGCAGCAAGTCCAAAAAACGCTTTGATTCAGTGAATCGTCCACTAAAACAACACAAAAATCAGTGGAGACAATTCGTTTCGATTGAGAGAAGAGAGAGATAGAGTTTTGCAGCAGATAGTGGAACTGGCATATGAGATTGAAGTTGAAAAGGATTTTATGAAGAAGAGAGAGAAAACGGGAGACGAGAGGAGCATCCAGGTGCTTCATCATTCGAGTGACAAGTGCGCAGCGGTCGTGCGGCGCAAGTGTGTGTGTGTGTGTGTTGGAGCAACATGTCCAGCGGTCACCTCACCGCTGTCTGGCCGAGACCCATTTTTCCCCCAGCGTTTGGAGCGCATCCAGGCTTCATCTCTGTTCCCAATCCATTCCCACTGTCTGGCTACTGCCGTCATGACCTGTAGAAGTGTAAAAGCTAGCGATGCCACCCTGAGAACTAAAGCCGTTCTGTTCTTCTAACCCGTGACCTTCATTTAGCATAGATGTATTCATGCACATTCATGCTCACGAGCTCTTCTCCAGCCCTCATCCGTGTCACTGAAGGTACACCAGCCATCTGGATACGGCTTACAATAGAAATCTCTCAAATCCGAAACTCCATCAACATGAGAACTGCTGGAGAGATCACCACAACTGCCCCGCCCACCCCGCCACACAGCCAATCACGTTTAGCCGATCATGAGACACCCAATCAGAGCCTGGAATTTATGAGATTCAAATGTTCTCACAGCTCCAGAATGAAGACCGTACAGTTGTGTTTGTTAAATATATCTTATGTGATGTTTTTCACATTTTATTGCATTACAATGCATGACAATGCCATTGAATTCAAATAGTAAAAAAATTATATTTTCCCCAAGTAATTACAGATAAACAACAGAAAATAATAGATCTGCATACTGTATATCCACCCACACTAGATGAACGAATTACCCTTGAACTTCCTTCCAAGTAATTATTTGAAACTCACCTGTCTGTATTAAATATGTGTCAAGTCAAGGCAGATTTATTTGTATAGCTCATTTTACAGTATGGCTCTTTTCATAGCTGCTTCACAGAAAGGCATACTGTTATGTTTGTGATGCTTTAGTGTTTTATCACAGAGCAAGTTTTAGCGCTGGAAATTGGTTTTCTCAGATTAAGATATTTAAATCAGGTCAGTTTTGATCTAGTAACATATTTAAATGTCAGATGCTTTTTTTATATTTTTTTTTTATTTAAATGTTAGTCATTTTTCCTCTACTGGAGATTTAAACATTCCTCAGTTTTGGTATAGTATGAAATTTTAATTAGAGATTTAAATGATGGTTGTTTTTGTTCTATTAGAGATTGAAATATTGGTCAGTTTTGTTATTGTAAGAGATTTAAATGTTGGTCATTTTCGCTCTGTTAGAGATTGAAATATTGGTGAGTTTTGTTCAAAGCAGGAGTGAGTGATTCTCAAAAAGTAAACAAAAGAAAATATGATATCTGATATCACAGGTGGAAACTCTGATGTGCAGGTACAAGCCCGAGTGTTCAAAATTAGTTTAGAGATTTAGACAATGGTTGGTTTATGAGAGTACAATACTTAGTAAGCAGACATGACCGATTGTCTTAAGTGAAAAATAACTTGTTGTCAGACAGTTTAGCATTCTCCAAATGTAAATAACAGTAATTTACAGTGACAGTGTTGTGAAATATATGGTATGCCTTTGATTTCAGTTTGTAACGTTTCTGATTTCAGCCAGAGTAACTACGTCTGTGATTTCAGGAAAAATACACCTGTGATCATTTGGAGGCATTTGGAATATTTCTAGAAGAATATTTCTGAATATAAAGAATATACCTGGAAGCACAGTTACATTAAAAGGTCTGAAAACTGTCTTGAAGTGTCCAGGCAATAGGCGTCATAGTAAGAGAGGCCATCATAAACCCTACAGCGTCTCATATGACATAGACAGGAGAAACCATCCAACATCACACACTCTTCATGAATCGAACAGTGAAAGGAGAGCATGAAGGGACGCTTTGCTGAGAAATCTCATATCGCATCTAGTCCGCCCAAGGCGCGTGATACTCGCCAATTTGTAAGAGTAGTCTACGGCTGGATGAGATCAAAATTGAACTTCAAGCCTCAGCACTAAGTGCTTTGTTTAGTGCAAAGCTAACACAATGAAGCACTGAGACGACAGAACCGCACAAAGACAGGTGAATTGTCATTTGAAATCTTTCAAAACTGTTCATTCAAACACACAGTGATTCTGTGCAAGGCAGTTTTTGAGAGCTGCGTAAAAGCAGAAGCTGCAGCAGAACTGCAATGTGCTCTTCAGAGGCGTTTTTGGTCAAGGCGAGCTTCAATCTATTTTCATTACGAATAAATGATTGTTGGATGTCAGAGAGAGGGAAGCCACTCTGCTGGATGTTAATAGAAAAGTTTCAGATGTCTTGCCCTGGGCCATCAGTGACAAAGGTTTTAGCAAATTAATAAATACAGCTAGATGTGCTTGTCTTGTCATAATGCTAATGCAACAGTACTAGGAGAGTTTGCAAGGGTGTTGTGTTAGGTGGTTAAAGAGTGAAACTTTTTCAGCCTTTTCTCATTATTATTATTATTTTTCCCCATTAGGATTTTTAAAAAGTCTTTGTTTAAGAGTTATAACTGAACCACACCAAACAGCTACAAGGTGAATCACATTACAAACTTTGAAGCAAGAAAGTATTTAAAAACCGAACAAAGATACAAGCATCCTTTAATGAGCAAAATAACTACAATCCCAGGAAGCATTACGAGTGACAATGTCGAAATAAAAGCAATAGATGAATATAAAGCTATTTATTTAAATAGGTTGATTGTTAAAGTTATGTCATTCGCAGTGATTTGTTTGGCAGGATTTGCTTGTTTCTGTTCTCTGATTGGTGGTGATTTCTCTGCAGAACCATGGGTAATGTAGTTATTCACCAGTAATTATGCTGTTAAACATGATTATTTAAAAAAAATAAGTTGGAATAATGCTGAATGATGGCTTCAACCGAAGCATTTACCATAAATTAACAACCTCTGAGCTTAGAGTAAGTCTGTCTTTAATGGTTATTGTGAAAGCCATGAAGTTATTGTGAAAAATTAATCCGCTTATAGAAAACACGAATGGGATTTTTACTTCCAGAACTGGCTGTTGTACTATATATGATGTCTGGTACCTCAAATTGACCCACCTTTTCCATCTGTAGCCTTTATAATATATACAATCATGGCCAAAAATATCGGCACCCTTGGTAAATATGATCAAAGAAGTCTGTGAAAATTAATCTGCATTGTTAATCCTTTTGATCTTTTTTTTTTTTTTTTTTAAATCACAAAAATCTAACTTTTCATTGGAGAATAAGAATTTAAAATGGGGGTAAATATAATTATGAAATAAATGTTTTTCTCTAATACACATTGGCCACAATTAAAGACACCCTTTTATTCAATACTTTTTGAAACCTCCATTTGCCAGTTAAACCGCTCTAAATGTTCTCCTATAATGCCTGATGAGGTTAAAGACACCTGACAAGAGATCAGAGACCATTCCTTCATCCAGAATCACTCCAGACCCTTTAGATTCACAGCTTCTTCTCTTCAGTTACAGGGTTCCCTCCCAAACAACATGTGATGATGAAGGTGCTGTTTGACCATTTGTTTTAAGGTTCAACTCAACTATTTTCTGCAATTCTCCAGCTGTGGTACTTGGAGAGTCTTTAGCCGCTCAAACTCTCCTTCTCACTGTGCATTAATAATAATAATAATAATTCCTTACATTTATATAGCGCTTTTCTAGGCACTCAAAGCGCTTTACATTGTGGGGGGGGGGGATCTCCTCATCCACCACCAGTGTGCAGCATCCACCTGGAAGATGCAACGGCAGCCATAGTGCGCCAGAACGCCCACCACACACCAGCTTATTGGTGGAGAGGAGACAGAGTGATGAAGCCAATCAGCAGATATGGGGATTGTTAGGAGGCCATGATGGTCAGAGGCCAATGGGCGAATTTGGCCAGGATGCCGAGGTCACACCTCTACTCTTTTCGAAAGACATCCTGGGAATTTTAATGACCACAGAGTGTCAGGACCTCGGTTTAACGTCCCATCCGAAGGATGGATTAGGACGATATAGACACACGTCCTCTTCCAGGCAGTTTCATAACATTTTATGTTGATTGGAAATTCTTAATTATTGCCCTGATGGTGGAAATGGGAATTTTCACTGCTCCAGCTCTTTTCTTAAAACCACTTCACTAATTTGTGAAGCTCAATTATCTTTTGCTGAACATCAGAAATATATTCTTAGGTTTTCTCATTGTGATGGATGATTAAGGGAATTTGGGCTTTGCTTTTTCCCTCCATTTTAAATTCTTATTATCCAATGAAAGGTTAGATTTAGATTTTTAAAAATAAAAGATCAAAAGGATTAACAATGCAGAATAATTTTCACAGCCTTCTTTGATCGTATTTACCAAGGATGCCGATATTTTTGGCCATGACTGTATATATATATATATATATATATATATATACAAAGTAAAATAAGTTTTGCATTCTTGTTGAGTATTTTATTTTATTTCTCATTTTCATCAACAAGTGTCACAAACTTGTAATTCAGGGGCCAGTTGCATTAACATGTTTATGTAAAGACTGTGTTTTACTAGCAGTTAGCCAAGGGGTACTCAGTCTTACTTTTCAGATTTCAAATTAGACCAATCTACCATAACTGTCTTGACTAGTCCAAGTAGTTAATGCAACCCTCCTCAGGCCTTAAAGTGCATTAAATTCAATATTTGTGCATCTGTGGTTAAAATCGCACTGTCGATCTCGTACTCAGAGCTGAGCTTGGCATGCCGTAACTTGGATGGCTTACAGTAATAGAGCTTGTTTGTCCATGTTGACAAAAGGCTAAACCCACAAAAATCATATGTGAGCTAACAAGCTAATGAACAATGCCTGAAGGGAGACAATCTTAACAGCCTCTGCTGCAGAGAGAGAAGCAGACTAATGATTTCATGTGTTGTTTTTGTCTTTTTGCGCTCATGTAATTGAAACGTATCTAGTTTATGTGGTGTTGTGTGTTTGCAAACACCGACTGGCAAATATTCGAAAGCCTGCACAGCTGAATTATGTCAAATTGTGTATGTGTGGTCCATCATTATGTACCTTGTCCATTAGTAAATCTGATGCAGCCACTGGAAAAATTATTCCTGTTTCGAGAGACAGAAATGTTGTGCGTGCACTTTGGTAATGGCTGGCTGGTTCAGAATAGAAATGGCTGGAGTACGGTCAGGGTGGCCGGATTGTGGGCTCCAAGAGTGAGGAATATGGTGGCAAAAAGGGAGTAACGGTTGGCATGTGAATGTGCATGTCATTTTGTAAGGATGGGGATTGTGCTCAGAGCAGATTTGCCAACCCAGCCTCATTCGAAATATGTGCCTCTAAATACATTTCTGCAACACCATTATTACATACCTTACTTCACGTTTCGCGGCAGTTTCAAAGTGAAATGTCCAGTGAGTGGTGCTAAAACACAGGTCCATACGTGACTCTGGCACGTTTTTGTTACATTGATATAGGCATGTATTGCTGTGTTTGTATTACATTGCTTCAGGTACGTATTGCGGTGGTTCATAATTCAAATATCTGATGAGTGTCGCTAAAAGTTATTGCTCTATCGTGTTGGAAATATCCCCCACACCAAACGCAACCCTAAACCTGATAATGTTAACAAACGCAAAAGTGATATAAACTTGCATTTGTTGATGCAGCCGTTTGCAGATTTGAACTTTTCACGGGGTTTGTACCGAAGCTCTTCTTCAATAAAGTGCAACGCCGTATCGCGTGAGCTGCCGAGCAAACCAACTGAGTTAGAAAACTCATGCATATGAAGCTGGACATGTGACGCTAACCTTCAAATGCATCAGTTTTCAAATCTCGCATTATGTTAAAATTGTTTTGAATTCATAGCATAATATTCCTCAAGTAATTATGCGAAAATTAGGCTTTATTAATTGTAACTGTGGACCTGCAAATCATACTTAGTTTGAAAAGGAATAAAAGTTGTGGGAGTTTTACTGCCTCTAGTGTTCATTTCAACTGGAAACTGCAGCGATTTTTTGCAGAAATGTAGGTAGAAGTGCATATTTCCAATCAGCCTATGTTGGATCGGCAGCCTCACACACCTGTGAGTGTGGAGGAAAGGTCAACTTCTTTAACATTGGTGCCGAATTCTCTCACACACACACGGCTCCGAGGACTCAAAACAACTCAGGCTTGCACAGTAAGCACACGTTCCCTCTGGGTCCTGCCCTGGATCTCTCCAAAAAGGATACTTTAATAAGGCACAGTTTCTCCCTATCAGGTTTTATTACCTCCCAACCTACAAAAGCAGTGACACAAACAAAAAAATGTATTTTAATGGAATATTGGGTTGATAGTTGTGAAGCACGGATAAAGGAAGTGTTCACCTAAAAAAAAACACTATTATAGCTGACTGTTATTGAATTCCTGGGCAAAATATGCCTTTTAATTACATATTAAAAATAAGAGGACGGTTTTGTAATGTTTCTGAATGAAGTCTCGTCTGCTCACCGAGGCTGCATTTATTTGATCAAAACTGCATTGAACATTTATTTAAATATTATTACAGTTTAAAATAGCTATTTTCTATGGGAATATACTGTAAAATGTAATTGATTGCTGTGATCAAAGCTGTATTTTCAGCATCATTACTGCAGTCTTCAGTGTCACATGATCTTCAGAAATAATTTTAATATGCTGATATGCTGCTCAAGAAACATTTCAGATTATTATCAATGTTGAAAACAGTTGTGCTGCTCAATATTTTTTGTGGAAACAGTGATACATTTTTTTTTAAGGATTCTTTAATATAAGAATATTTATTTGAAAAAAAAAAAATATATATATATATATATATATATATATATATATATATATATATTGTAACATTATAATCGCTTTATGATCGCTTTTGATGAATTCAGTGCATGCTTACTGCAGGGTTATTATCATTAACTGAAACCAAAACCAATTTTGTCACAAAATAAATGTTAACTTGGAAAAATAAATAAATAAATAAATACAAAAGCAGCTACCTGCCAAGGCAATATTTACCCTTCAGTTCAGTTGAACTTGAAGTACTAAAATAATAGAAACTAATACATAAATATCACATAAAAGCTATATAAGACATAATTTTAATAATAATAACAACAACAACTACTAAAATTAACCAAAATTAATTAATGATGAAATTAACAAATTATTAAATTCAATAAAATGAAGTCTAATTAAAAACAACAACAACAAGAACTACAGTATATATTTCACATATACTAAATATACTATATATACTATACTAAAATAAGACGGACTTTCGTGAATTTTACCATTCTTAAAAAATGTACATTAGTGTGTGTGTATGTATTCTCATATAATACATATCTTATATTGACTAAGGTTAATAGTTACTCTTTGTGAGAGTAGTGATACGTACATTAGCTAACTGATGTTGTGTATCACAGCTATTCTTATATTGTCTGTTTAAGCCAGACTGCATTCAGGACCAGAATTATCTGTTTGGTAATGTACATAATGACCGTTTGATATGAGTCAGAGACTAAGGCAGTACACAGAGACTCTTTTTTTTTTTTTTTAAGCTGGTTCTTTCAGTATTTTTTGCAGTGGCGATGAAGGACTTCCTGTGTGTGAAAGACGTTTATCCCTGTGTAAATAGCTTGTTTGTGGGGCGCTCAGCTAATATGAGCTAAATTAGGCCTGAGGCAGGTGAGAGTGACTCACAGTCGCTCAGTCATGCTTTACTCTGCGTCTGCCGAGCTGTCTTCAAGAGCTTCTTCAGTCTCATGACTTGGGTTTGCAGAAGCTCGGCGTGTGAAAGAGTCTCACCTCTGATCTCTTCTCTCGGGGATGACGCAGAATCATAGATACGTACACTCATTCTCCCTCGCTAACACACACACACAGCAGCAGCAGCAGCAGTCATATTCATCTAAACACACATAAAAGACATGTTGAGTTTGTTTAAGCACATGCTGAGCGTAAAGATCTCACCCTTGGCCTTCCTTCTCAGCGCATCAGGAGAGTAAACCATGTATGAATCAGTCATGCGTGTCTCCTCTCTGCGTTTGGCTTTAATGTAAATTCATCCTCCAGTTCTGTGTTATGTTCACATGGATGATAAAGGAACAGCATTTTACATGATCAAGAAACCCGTACTATAACTGTAATTATACATGAAAAGTCTAGGCTTAACAAATGTATGCATTTTTATCTTTTTACATGCTCTTTACTGTGTTATTGTAAATAAAGCAATTTTTAAAGCAATTGCATTATTGCATAGGGTAATGCATACATATTACTACATTACTATTATTTTTAATATATATATATATATATATTTTTTTAATCTATATATATTGTTAGTGTTTTATTTTGAAACTGTTTAGATTGTATTTTATTTATAATACTGTATTAGCTTTTATTTTTAGATTTTCACTTTTTAATTTTAGTTGAACTCATTTTTATTTTATTTATATATTTCTGTTCACCTTTAAATTATTGTTTTTTATTTCAGTTTTAGCTTGAGTAATTTTAATACTTTTCGTTTTTATTATTATTATTAGTAGTAGTAGTAGTAGTATTTGTATTATTAATATTATTTTCATAGAACATTGATGTATTATTTTATCTCAGATTTGTTTCAAATAACACAATTTAAAGTTAAAGTTTTAGTTAACAATAACACTGGTCTGATGTCATATTTTTGCTTTGTTTTTATTATTTATTTGTTTGTAGTTTATATTTTTATTTCTTTATTTATTCATGAAAGTGGTGAGTGATGTTTTCCAAAGTCTGAAACTTGCCAGTGTTTTAAGTCATATTTTGCTGTATTTTTAATTTTAATTTGTACAGTTGATTTTTTAAAATTAATTAATTAATTAATTTATTGTATATACAGTATATTATTTATTTATTTATTTATTTTAAGGAGGCACTGCCTACATTCCAGTAAACAGCCCTGCATACATCCAGATCACGTGAACACAAACTTTTACATTTATACAAAAAACAAAAAAACAAAGCAAATGACACATCTGAGCCTTGGCGGTCATTCTCGCTCCAGCGAACTAAGACAACGGCAGCACAGAGATCATAATGAGAATAACGACAGTGTCACCAGACGGAAAGGAATGGCGTGAAAAATGAAATAGCATGTGGCGAAGAGAGAGAGAGCATGAGAAAGATGAGCATGAGCGGGAAGCATGCGGAGAGAGAGAGAGAGGAGCTGGCAGTAAACCCTATAAATCCACTGGGCTTTTCACATGCAGACGCAGAGCAGAAGAGACAACGGCTTTAGGGGCCAGAGAGCAATGGTCAGAATACCAGAAAGAGAGGAATAGAGATTAAGAGAGAGAGAGAGATATGGAGAAAGAGAGAGAGTTAAATAAAGACGGTGGCAGGAGAGCCAAACAGGCTGGAGCTGTCAAGAAAGCGCTGTCTGGAGATTAAAATCAGGGCTATTTAAAGAAGACCAGCATGCAAAACATTCATTCTCCCTCATACATACAAATAGACATACAAACAAACGCTCACAGACTGATTCAGAAACAGGCAGCTTAGAACAGATAAACTCACATTTACACGCTTTCGTATTTTCCTGCATAAACATACAAAGTATGTCAACGTGCTGATGGTGATTTGACAATCATAATACATCAAATGCAATCTATTTTACTTCGGTGAGGTGACGTATTTCTGAGGGTTCAGGCTAGTCAGTGGGATATTGATTTTATCTGTGAACTCACATAGTTAAGAAAAAAAATTACAAATATCACAAATGAGATCTCTAATGTCTCAGTTGTTTTGAGGTATTAGACTAAAAGCAAACAGCAAAATGAGATGTTTAGTGAAGCCTCCTGTTCCTCAGATAGCACTCTCTGGAGAAAAAGAAACCCAGTGATCTTACATGAGCACATAGCTTGTAACATGACACACTGTGGCAGAACATAAAATAAACATAACCTACTGTAACATTACAGTATTAACATATAACAGTACATTGACCTAAAATATAAAAATAACGTAACATAAACATAACATTACCATACCATAGCATATAACATATTGTGACATAACAGTGTAATAAAACATAATACCATAGCATAACATGTAACATCATTTAACAACATTACAATTGCATAATATGTAACATAATATAACATAACAGTACCATAGCATAACATGTTACATAATAGAACATTACAATGGCATAACATGTAACATAATGTAACATAAAATTACCATAGCACAACATGTAACATAGAAGAAACATAACATTACCATAGTATAACATAATGTAACATAACAGAAAAATAAGACTAAATAACATGTAACATAATGTAACATAACATTGCCATAACATATACTGTGACATAACATGGACATATCAACATAAACATATTGCATAACATAATATAAACATAGAACTTTGTAACACTAACATAACATAACAGAACATAACATACTTTAATATTAATGTACTGTAGCATACTGTTACAAAATGAACATAACATTAACATAATATATGACATAGCATACTATAACAACAGACATACTATTGTAACATTAACAACATACTGTAACAACATGAACATTGCAGCATTTATTTAATGTAATGTAACATATAGACAAAGTTTATAGAGAACTTTATTAAACCTCAAGAGCTGTGAAGAGTCTCCTCTGAGCAATAACATTTTTTGAACATCAAAAATTCACCCTTGAAAGCGTCTCAATGTATCCCAAGGGTAATGCTTATTTTTCCAATCTATCATTATTTCAGTAAGCTTTATTGCATTATTGTTAACCTGCATTCAATTAATGCATTAACTACTGGCAATATTTTAAAAAGGCAGCATTACAACAGCTGCCTTACACAAGGACTGAGTAGCTATTTGAATAATGGTTAACAATGTTCCCCACCTGTGCTGCCTGATGTTTCAGAGGCCGTACAATATTTTGTTTGATTAAAAAAAAAAAAAAAAAATCTGTGAAGACTTTTTTCTTCTTCTTTTGAATACCATGCACTGAGGAATCACTCACAATAAGGCCAGCAACATGTAACATACAATAAAGCAAATATGGCCAGTTCTGATTTCACATTGAGTTGATTAGAGTCTTGTCAAGTGTTGATCATGTTTCCATTGGCGTCCCAGAGCGTGTCGATTAACGGCCATGAGCTCATCCTTCTTACCTTCTGCAAAAAGCATGTACCGTAAAATAGCATCACTATACCTCACTTAGCTTCAATCACAAACACAATTAAATTAGCTTAGACAGCAAAGACGAGTTAAGGCACTGGTTTCTATCAGCTGCCTGGTGAGGACTCAGAAGTGCTTGAGCGTGTTGTCTGTAAATGTTGTTGGTGTGAAAGCTATAAATGCATGGCTGTTTTTATATGAGCTACAGTGCACAGAGCATGCATATTGTGTGTGCATCTTCGGACTGATTTGACAGCTCAGTTTTGCTGTGTGGCTTTTAGTCGTGATCTCAGATCTCCTGCATGATGTCATTGTGATGAAGGCATAACCAGCATCACACTGGCTACATGCACACAGCCTTCACTCCACTTCTGCTCTAAGTGTTTACTCTGACGTTAACGAGAGTAGAAAGCTCTTTTACAGGGCACATTAAATCTGTATAGTGTGTGCATTACTGATCTGAACAACCAGTTATTAATGCAGTGATGTCATTGTCTTTTGAATAGAGTTGCGTTCCTGGAAACCAGATGTACACATCCTGACTTGTTTTGCAAATTTTGACACTGGTCTGTCTCTCTCTCCGGCCGTACGGGTTAGAAGTAATCTGTTTGAAAGCTGCAGCTTAAATTGCATAAACAGAAAAATGCTTCAACAGTTTCAAAAACAACTCCTGTATTCTGTACACAAACAGAACTATAGTTTGGAATTATTAAAGAGATTCAGTCTGGTATTTCAGGCAAGACACTACAAGAAAATCCATTGTTTTTTCATGCACTGATCAATTTTGAGATTTTGCTTTCATAGCATGTCTTCTTCCAGACTAGTTGAAAGAAAACATTTAAAATGCACGTTTGAGTGTTTGTTTTACTGTACTTTATCTATTTGCATAGTAGCTTTCAATATCAATTCATATCTTTAAAGGTTGCTTTCTCAAAATGAGCTTTACCTACGCCAGTTTATTTAGTTATCCAATGCTCCGATTTCTATTCTGGAAATTTATGCAAATTTGTGCATATTTAATTAGATCATGTGTCATTAGCATTTTTTAAACAACATTTCAGAATGTCAAAACTATTTTCTTAATGCACTGTGATTAATCAACAAGGGATGCATGGTGATATTGATTAGTTACCCTGTGACTTACCTCAAAGTTGCCCTGAAAAGGACGTTGTGATAGTATTTTCTTTCCTATTATGATGTGCATCTCAGTAAAACAGCTTCATGAATAAGAAAAATTTATTATGGACTTGATTTTGTCCTTCGGGAATTGACTGGATCATTGCCATTTACTTTTGCTGTGATCTCATGTGAGTGACAGTCTCTACAGATTATTTATTTTTATGAGAAACATGGCGAATAATGAATCATTCTTTGAGCTTGATCTGTTCAATGAATCTGCTGGTTCACAACACCAATGATTCGTTCACTAATCAATCCAGCTGCAGTGGTTGGACTTCTTTTCTCATGTGATTATTCATTCTTTCTGATGACAGCATTTTATTTTTGAGCAAACTTTCTCTTTAATTAGTAATTCTAATTTCCTCTAGTCTGTCTTTCCTTATCATCTCTTTTCCCCATGTCACTTTCTATTCCTCTGTCATGCGTCTCTTTCTCTTTGACTCCCTGACGTCTTTCTCTCTCGTCGCCGTTCCCTTCCCTGCTTTTCTCTCCTCGTCTGGCCTCTGTTTCTCTCTCTCTCTCTGGTTTTCGTCTGTCGGGCTCAGGCCCATCCCATCCATTGACTCATCAGCAGCTAGTCACTTATCTCCTTCTCTCCATCCCTTTCCCGGAAGGATAGATCTCTCCTCTCTTCTCTTTGTTTCTCTCCATCTGGGGCTGAAGTTGCCAGTGCG